>NC_068296.1:2944976-2974976 GCF_025860055.1 Xyrauchen texanus | reverse complement strand
GGGTATCGAACCAGCAACCTTCTGATTACCAGTTCAGTGCTTTAGCCCAATACGCCACCACCACTCCAGTGGTTAGTATACTGTCTTAGCAAATAGCAGAACAGAGCTTTTGTATCAGTAAAACCTCATTATACACCGTTGGGAACCCCAACATCTGCCGAGACTTGTAATTACTGTCTTCTCTCATTCACGGGACTCCCTTCGGTTCTCATGTCACAGACCCTGTTTTAGTCTCGTTTTATGGTTTCTACACTCTTGTGTTTGACCAAGTCTTCTTGTAAGGCTTTATTAAGTTAGTTATGTGCTAGTAGCACATGTGCCTCTTCAGGTGAGACCTGCTTCCCTGTACCACATCAATCAATTGGCACATTTAATCTAGTCCTTCAAAGCAATGTGGTGTAAAACAGATCGCTTTAATATGACCACAGTCTTTAATCTGGACCCATTTGTAAAAGTATATTTCCACTAAATGAAGAGTCCTTATACTCCAATCGTGTCAGTTTTCTTTAAGAATGGCTGCGTGTTCTCTCTCTCTGGCACTCTCGCTTGCTCTGTTTGGCCTCCAGACTTGATTATGACAGTTACTGATATCATAATGTGTTTAGAGTCTCTGAAATGTTCAGATAAGCAGGATAAAGCCATATTAATATCCTGTTAGTGTGTGTTGAGGGCCATCAATATGAGCGCTGGATGGTTTTAACAGATTTACTTTGGGAAGGCTATCATCTCCTCTCCACCATTACACTCACTCGGGCCGATTCAAATCACAGACATATGTTCCTGCAAAAAAGGAGCGTGTGATAGCGTGTGTGGCCGTGAGCAGGACTATCCAGACGGTTGTGATTTAATATCATTAAACTGTGGGTGTCTGAGCTGGATGGAGATCAGGGCATGAGTGATGACAACAACACTCGTCACTTCCAGATCACAGAGATGAGGGTTTGTTAGTCAGGCTTTTATCACAGAGAATGACTTCAACACAATGCAACGCTAGTGTTTTTGTTAAGGATATATCATCGTGTTAAACCACTGCACATTCATCTCGTTGAACGTGACACTGAACAACTCTAACACACAAAAACGTTGGCAATGGATGGGCGATTCTCTTTGACTTTACCAAGATCTGCTAATGGTGTGTCATCTACCAACTTGACCAAAAATGTATTTTTCTCTCCAATTTGGAATCCACAATTCCGACTACTTATTAGGTCCTCGTGGTGGCGCGGTTACTCGCCTCAATCCGGGTGGCGGTGGACAAGTCTCAGTTGCCTCCACTTCTCAGAGAGTTAATCCACGCATCTGATCACGTGACTCGTTGTGCATGACACCGTGGAGACTCACAGCATGTGGAGGCTCATGCTACTCTCCACGATCCACACACAACTCACCACACGCCCCATTGAGAGCGAGAACCACTAATCACCACCACGAGGAGGTTACCCCATGTGACTCCACCCTCCCTAGCAACCGGGATAATTTGGTTGCTTAGGAGACCTGGCTGGAGTCACTCAGCACACGCCCCATTGAGAGCGAGAACCACTAATCATGACCATGAGGAGGTTACCCCATGTGACTCTACCCTCCCTAGCAACCAGGCCAATTTGGTTGCTTAGGAGACCTGGCTGGAGTCACTCAGCACACGCCCCATTGAGAGCGAGAACCACTAATCACCACCACGAGGAGGTCACCCCATGTGACTCTACCCTCCCTAGCAACCGGGCCAATTTGGTTGCTTAGGAGACCTGGCTGGAGTCACTCAGCACACGCCCCATTGAGAGCGAGAACCACTAATCACCACCACGAGGAGGTCACCCCATGTGACTCTACCCTCCCTAGCAACCGGGCCAATTTGGTTGCTTAGGAGACCTGGCTGGAGTCACTCAGCACGCCCTGGATTCAAACTCGTGACTCTAGGTGTGATAGTCAGCGTCAATACTCGCTGAGCTAACCAGGCCCCCAAAATGCATTTTTAACCATTTTAAGCTCGAATGGGCTCGCAAGAAACAAAAAAAGTCAAAATATGATTAACTTCAGTCTTGACCCACACAAAATAGGTTTCGTTTAAAAGCTTAGAAGCTGTACTTTACAATGCATGCATGCATTATGACCAAAACCGAACAAGTGCTTTGAGATTAGCAGACAAATCAGAAGTGTTTCATTCTGATAATTTATGACAAATATAATGGTCATCAGTAAAAACATGTTATCAAATAGCCATGTGTCATATGTTGTTGGAAAGCTCTCAAAGAGCAGAACACAACCAGCCTATTTGTGTTACTTGCAGACAAAAATATAGTGAGTAATAGCTAAGTATATGTTTTTGACAATTATGTTTCATGCACACGGGTGTTGCGAATATGCAGCATTTCCGCTTAGAACTTCAAAAAATAAACAGAACATAAACCATTCAGGAACTTTAGATGTTACAGATGTATACACTTTTCTAAATCTGTTAATTCGACATGCACATGGCATTAAACTGTGTCCCCGTTGGCGAGCGACGCAATCAATTCATAATCAACAAAGCTGTTAACATTGCAGTGATCTATAGTTATGATGACTTTCATATCGTGGTGCTCCATCATCAGTCACAATGTAGCACATTTGACATGAAAGGCAGAAATAGCAAAAAGGCTTTGTGTACCAGTTGCACGGTGAAGAGAGACACTTAAACACATGTTACATCTCTCATCTCCATCTCTCTATTAACGGGGGCTCTGGGCAAACAGGCCCCCTAAATTCAAAATATGGTGGCAAAAAATGCACCCAAGAGTTGATGTTCCTGTTGTTGTATTAATAACAACAGCTGATATAGGCCTAGTCCGAATACACACATTGTGATCTTCATTTGAATTATCGCTGAACATGATTTGTGTTGTGTCGTCGGTTGCCCAGTCAGTGGCGGACACTCGCGGCATAAAAACGAACAGACGGGCACTCCGCTTCTCACGCTCCGAGTCAGTTTGGTGTTGTGCTCACGCGCTAAAATACGTGACCGTTTGGACCATTTATTCAGAATATACTGTCCTAGTGAGTAACACTGTCGCTCCCTGTGCTACTTCCCTGCCATCGGCTCATCTCACATAATCCGTGTTTGAAAAGCCTGCTCACCAGCTAGAAGCCAAAAGTGCAGGAAGCGTGGATTTTATTCGGTATATTTATTAAGTTAATCAGGTCTGAGAGAACAAAACATCGAATGTAACCAAATGCTATAATAACATTAACAAAAATAATATCTGTATAAATAGCCTTGATGAACAGGCACCATTTTGTCCATGTTCTACATCTAGACGTTCAGGTACGTGTCGCTAAAAACGCAAGCAGCCGGCTTGCTAATGATTAGGCTACATGCCGGTCACCGCGGTTGATTGATTCCATCCGGACTGCAAGACTTCATGATTATGATCGCCCTCTCCTCGTCTCTAGTGAGCAGCGTGACAAAACAACAGTGCTGTGTACACCTGCTGTGATCTTTCTGCGCTGTATTCTTGAATATCTTACTCTAGCACTGAACACGCTTAATGTATCAATATATTAATGTAATGTTCATCTCTTTTCCCCGCATGTGAGTTGACACGAGGCGCCGCATAATTTAACGTGGTACCAAATGGCCTTTAGACCATAACGTTTTTTCCTTCTAAATTCAAACGATTGATAAACTCTATAAAATATTGTCATATTTTGGTAGAAGATCCCTCAGACCCCGCTGCTTTGGCTGTCTCTGGCCTCACAATGCAGTTTAATAGAGACTATTTTGTCTGCTTATTAAATTGTTTTTGCAATATGCAAATATGAATGTATATTGTGATAAATATCGATCTCGAATGATAATGAAAATAATATTGTGATTATATTTTTGGCCATATCGCCCAGCATTAATGCCATGTACAGATCATGCAATTTTATAATGATTGAAACATGACGGATGCATAGATTATTAGATAATTGACACAAAGCACAATGTGCGCACAGCATCTGGGGTTAGCTTTCCTGGATCAGATGATGTCATCGGAAATGATGTAGCATCATTGAACGCTAAACCATTTGGTTTGGGTTGAGATTAGTACAAAAATCATTAATATTGGGGCAGAGAAACACGTGATTGGTGACTGTTACATATGGCCACCAGGAGATGGCGCCAAATACATGATACAGACTCAATGATGACTCAAATGGCACAGAATGAAACTCATTCTGTGAAATCTCATGATTAAATCACGTCTGCATGCTGTGCAAACCTTTAGTCATTGTTGTGTTTGCATGTGTAATTAGTTCTTATGTACAATTATTATCTTTTATTTGTTTGGGGAGTCTTCTGGACACTTGGGGATGTTTTTGTACGCTCAGTCTTCAGAGCCCCCGTATTTACATCCACAGATATTATATGTAAAATCAGAAAGATAATAATAATAATAAAAAAATGTATTTGTGTTTGATTTTTCAGCAGTTTCAGAGAGTCTTATAATGTATCATAATCTATGTATATCATTAAATAAAATAATTAAATTCTTTACATTGATACCAAACACTTGACCCTCCTTGTATATGCCTTTAATTTTGGGTATGCCACCTAAACAGGACATTTTTAAAAACACCCTCAGAGCTTAAAGGATTAAAACCAGTGATAGGAGCTCCTCAGAGACAGTGTAAATTACAGCTGAAAGGAATGATTGAGCTGTAATTTAAAAAGCTCTGGAATGATTGAGAACACGAGAGAGCCAAAAGCACCTGATTTGACTTACCATGGACAATGACACACACACATACTAAGAATACATCACTCACAAAATTACAGGTTGGAGATGCTAACAAGCTGTTAGACAGCTGAAAAAGAAAAATCACATCTTGGAAAACACAGGCAAAAATAATATGGGAGGAAAAGAAATCAGAACAAGAATGTTGACAGCTCTTATTGTAAGACTGTCCAGCTTATTATAAACCCAGTCATGTCCAAAACAGCCAACAAACAAACGAACAAATCAAGAAGGAAGGACGAGACTTTGTCCTAAAACCAACACTAGCTAGAGGTGTTTAAAAGCATTCTATGGATATACAGTGCATCCTCACAGTGCTTCACTTTTTCCACATTTTGTTATGTTACAGCCTTTTTCCAAAATTTATTAAATTCATTATTTACCTCAAACTTCTACACACAATACCCCATAATGACAACATGAAAGAAGTTTGTTTGAAATCTTTGCAAATGTATTAATTTGATCAGTTTCCACTGATCACCCTTGAGATGTTTCTACAACTTGATTGGAGTCCACCTGTGGTAAATTCAGTTGATTGGAAAGACACACACCTGTCTATATAAGGTCCCACAGTTAACGGTGCATGTCAGAGCACAAACCAAGCCATGAAGTCCAAGGAATTGTCTGGATTGTATCGAGGCACAGATCTGGGGAAGGGTACAGAAACATGCCTGCAGCATTGACGGTCCCAATGAGCACAGTGGCCTCCATCATCCATAAATGGAAGAAGTTTGGAACCACCAGGACTCTTCCTAGAGCTGGTCGCCCGACCAAACTGAGCGATCGGGGGAGAAGAGCCTTAGTCAGGGAGGTGACCAAGAACCCGATGGTCACTCTGACAGAGCTCCAGTGTTTCTCTGTGGAGAGAGGAGAACCTTCCAGAAGTACAACCATCTCTGCAGCACTCCACCAATCAGGCCTGTATGGTAGAGCGGCCAGACGGAAGCTACTCCTCAGTTAAAGGCACATGACAGCACACCTGGAGTTTGCCAAAAGGCACCTGAAGGACTCTCAGACCATGAGAAACAAAATTCTCTGGTCTGATGAAACAAAGATTGAACTCTTTGGCCTGAATGGCAAGCGTCATGTCTGGAGGAAACCAGGCACCGCTCATCACCTGGCCAATCCCATCCCTACAGTGAAGCATGGTGGTGGCAGCATCATGCTGTGGGGATGTTTTTCAGCGGAGGGAACTGGGAGACTAGTCAGGATCGAGGGAAAGATGAATCCAGCAATGTACAGAGACATCCTTGATGAAAACCTGCTCCAGATCACTCTGAACCTCAGACTGGGGCGAAAGTTAATCTTCCAACAGGACAACGACCCTAAGCACACAGCCAAGATAACAAAGGAGTGGCTATGGGACAACTCTGTGAATGTCCTTGAGTGGCCCAGCCAGAGCCCAGACTTGAACCCGATTGAACATCTCTGGAGAGATCTGAAAATGGCTGTGCACCGACGATCCCCATCCAACCTGATGGAGCTTGAGAGGTCCTGCAAAGAAGAATGGGAGAAACTGCCCAAAAATAGGTGTGCATGTAGCCTCATACTCAAAAAGACTTGAGGCTGTAATTGGTGCCAAAGGTGCTTCAACAAAGTATTGAGGAAAGGCTGTGAATACTTATGTACATGTGATTTTTTTTATTTTTATTTTTTTTAATACATTTGCAAAGATTTCGAACAAACTTCTTTCACGTTGTCATTATGGGGTATTTAAGGCTATAACATAACAAAATGTGGAAAAAGTGAAGCGCTGTGAATACTTTCCGGATGCACTGTAAGTCTATGCTACGTACAAATGTCAACTCAAAAACAACCCAAGAAAGAAAGCATCACAATTCAGTATAATTGCACAACACAACCATTCACTAAGATATTTCTATTCCGATTCTAGGACCATCTACGATAACCTTCAGAATTGCATACTTCCTCTAATGAGGCGAGGAAGAGGAACCAGTCAAATGAGACTCAAGAGAGATCCAGCAAAGTCAAACCGAGATCTATCAGTAGACCTGAACCAGACAGGGATTGCCACACTGCATGTGGGTGTGTTCACTCTATTTCAGCCAAAAGACGTGATGTTTAGATCCTTTCAATTTGATTTTCTATATATATATATAAAAGAAGAAAGTTTAGAACAAATTTGACACGTTTATGCTTGCTTACAGATTTTCCAGTGTTTGTATTCATAAGAATGGGAGTAAATGGAACACAAAATTTCAAGTGAACGCCCCTTAAGAATTCCAGACTTCCAGGCTATCAGAACTGCCTTTAGCAATAGGGCCCATTGGGTACAATCCCTCATACAGAAAAAGGAAAAAATTATTTCACTTTTTGGAATAAGGCCAGAATTCTCAAAGGCCCGATAAGCCTACACGACCTTCTGCAGAGCATTCGCCCACATAGAAGGAGAGGAAGAGCAAGAGGCGAAAAATAAAAGCAGACAGTGCAGGTCAGCCAATGCTAAAAGAACAGATATCTGAAGTATTACTGACTGAAGAAGAACAAACGTGTAAATATCACTTAGTGACCGTTTCTCCTACAAAAGAAAAGACGGGGCACATTGCCTCATTTTTTCACTCATATGTCCTCATCTCTTTCTTCCTTTCTCTTCCTGGGGGATCCATTCATTTCCTCTTTCTTATCTTCTTACTTGATTGAACGACTCTTTCAACTCCTCTCCTTTCTAGATTTCTTAGTCTATCAGAGTGAAACTGCGACCACAATCAACTCATCCAGCATTTACAGGAGAGACAGTAAGACAAACGAGAGATGTAGGCGGCAGAGAAATTACATTTCTCCAACTATGATGGAGTTTAAACAGGATTGGAGTGTAGCGGAACCAGGCCAGCTAACCACACCTGACAGGCATGAGAGCGAGAGAGAGCGAGGGCGAGAGATCAGGACTGAACTGAATAGAACAAAAAGAACAGAATAGAACAGCACAGAACTAAATGAAACAAAACAGAAAAGAATAGAACAGCACAGAACTAAACAGAATAAAACAGAACAGTGAACAGTTTATAATAATAAATAACTTAACAGCACAGACTGGAATAGAATGAAACCGAAAAGAACAGAAAAAAGTACAAAACAAAATAGAAAAGAGAATAGAACAGAACCAAATAAAACAGAACAGAGAATATAATAGAATATTAAAAAAAGAGAATGGAAAAGAACTGAATAGAATAGAAAACAATAGAACAGCACAGAATAGAATTGCACTAATCAGCAAAGAACAAAATATTATGAAACAAATAAGAATAAGAAAAGAACAGAAAAGAATAGAACTAAACAGAAAAGGAAAAAATAGGACACAACAGAATAGAACTCAATGAAATCGAACAGAACAGAGAACACTATAGAATAAAGAGAACAGAACAGAATAAAAAAGGAACAGAACAGCTCAGATTGGAGAAGACCTAAACAGAAAAGAAAAAAAGTACAGAACAGAGAATACAATAGAATAAAAGAAAATGAAAAATAATTAAACAGAATTAAAAGAAGAATAGAATAGCACAGAATAGAGTTGCACTAAACAGCACAGAACAGAAAAAAGTGAACAAAATAAATCAGAATAGAATAGAACAAATCAGAATAAAATAGAAGAGAATATAGAACAGGTCAGAAAAAAAAACAGAACAGAATGGAACACAACAAAATGGAACAAAATAATCAAACAGAATGGAACACAACAGAATCAAACAGAATGGAACAAAAGAATCAAACAGAATGGAACAAAACAGAATGGAACACAACAGAATCAAACAGAATGGAACAAAAGAATCAAACAGAATGGAACAAAAGAATTAAACAGAATGGAACAAAACAGAATGGAACACAACAGAATGGAACAAAACAGAATCAAACAGAATGGAACAAAAGAATTAAACAGAATGGAACAAAACAGAATGGAACACAACAGAATGGAACAAAACAGAATCAAACAGAATGGAACAAAAGAATCAAATAGAATGGAACAAAACAGAATGGAACACAACAGAATGGAACAAAACAGAATCAAACAGAATGGAACAAAAGACTCAAACAGAATGGAACACAACAGAATCAACCAGAATGGAACACAACAGAATGAAACAAAACAAGAGAAAAGAAAAAAACAGAACAGAAAAAAGACAGAACACAGTATAGAATAGAATAAAAACAGAAGAAATCAGAAAAGAACAGAATAGAATAGAATAAAGAATAGAACAGAATAAATAAGAACAGAACAATAGAAAAGAAAATGGAACAGTACAGAATAGAATAGAACCTTAACAATTCATTTACAGGAAGAAAAATAACAGAATGGAACAGAATAGAACCAAACAATAGAAAAGAAAATGAAACGAAACATAAAAAGAGAACACAACAGAAAATGGAATGGAATAAACAGAATAAATCAGAATAGAACAAAACAATAGAAAAGGAAATAGAACAGAACAGAATAAAATCATCAGTCATGTGTTCAGTGGCTGAGACGGCACACCCTAGGCAGAGTTTTCCTCAAGATTAGGGATTTGTGTGCAGCTGAACTCATTAAAAGAGATCTGTGACGGTTCTGTTTATATTGAGGTCTGATGGAAACTGAACTCGACCTAAGAGATGATGTTTGTGTTCTGATAGGACGATTTATGGGGTGTTTTGGTGTATCCATATGGGAAAATGTTGATAGGATGGGTTGATTTAAAGGAGGATGCTGATTGGGGTTTTTTATGGGAAAGTTAACTGGCCAGATTGACAATTAGTGGTTACTGATCTATAAAAGACACTTCAGAGGCATATGCACACACATATGTAAGAGTTCAGATCAGGGCAACGTAATCTCAGGGTTTGTTTGTCCGTGAAATTGGAGAAGGGCATATGAAGTGTCATAATACACACAATCACACAGAGCAAACATTCAAATTCATATGTGAACACAGACAGATAAAGGGGCCCCTGTTTCCAGAAGACATTAATTAAGTCTCAGAGGTAAAGTGAGGATTTCCCTTCTCAGGCAAACGAGAGGAAATCTGAGACACTTATCACAAAAGCACGCACACCAAAACTAACACCTCCAAACAGCAATATTCAGACAATAACTCTGCACTACTACAGTGCACAGCAACTCAAAGATCTAATCAATGATCTAATTAAAACACACACACCTCCAATATCATATCTGGGTCATGCTTTGGCATCGCATGTAATCTATACACTGTTGTAAGGAAGTGTGTGTGCTTGAGTGTGTTGTCTTACCTGTACCAGGAGCTCCAATTTCCTGTCATCCAGGAGATGGACCTGACATCTCCGCCCTTCCGTCATCTATTACAGAGGAAGAGAGAACGAGAGAGAGAGAGATTAACGAAAGCACATTCACAGCAGGGTGAAATCAACTGTAAATACTAGGTCATGATGACAGGAATAGAACGTCTCCTTGCATACATGCAGCACGATTCCTACTCAAGCAGCAGAATTCAATCTCACACACACACACACACACACACACACACACACACACACACACACACACACACACACACACACACACACACACACACACACTTAAAGTGAATTAAGTCACAGTTCAGTGCTGATGTTGTGTAGCTTGAATCTTACAAGATTTCTTAGTCCAAGTTTGATTTAACCCCTTATTGCTCAAGAGTAATTGTAAATATACAGATTACAGAATAAAAAAAACACACTTTTTACACAGATATGGCTTTAAAAGTGTTGCAGTATCCTTGCCCATGTTGCAGGACCTTCACTTTACTCGGGGCTTGTGATAGAACGACATATATTGGCCACACTAATTTTAAGGTTATTGCCATCTTCCGATGGCCATTAAAGCTGTCAAATAGAAATGTAAATATTCGTCAAATTGAAGAGAAAAATACACGTGGAAATAAAGCGAACTAAACTTCGAACACCTCCTGAGAGGATCGGAGATCATTTGCAGCATTCTCATAGACGACACTACTAGAGGTCGACCGATTAATCGGACGATTTTTTTGCATTTTTTAACATAATTGGCATCAGCCAATATCCAAGTATATCAAGCCGATTATTGGGCAGTCGCATCTGTGGGCAGCCTAGTGTTGTTGTGGAACACGTGTTCGACGCACGCTGCCCCTAGAGTCATTCTCCAGCAGAGTGAGCAGACCTCATCCAGTGCCTAAGGAAGGAGCTAAGTTCCTTGGAGAAAACAGTAAGGGTTAAATTTGTATAACTTCTTTAGCTTTAATTAAAAACTTTTGATATGTTACTGCCAACTTCAAGAAAAAACGCGACATGACGTTCGGCTACTTTGGATATTGATAGCGTAGTTGAAGTTGCATTATCACAGCAGAAGGGTTGCTATCATGTCACAATAAGTAAGCAAGAAATTTGCAATTACAGACAGTGAATCTGAGACTTTTATTTGTTCTGTTTGTGTGTCTTATATTTGAGAGGGTTGTCACTCAATGCAGAGAAATAAGTAATAAAAAATATACCAACGCACTATAGGCTATTGAAGGACTGGCTTTGGTAAGCTCAAATGGTTTCATAATAATATGAAACCATTTGTCTGTGAAGCAATTGAGCTATTCGCAGTCAGAGAGAGAGAGAGAGAGAGAGAGAGAGAGAGAGATCTCTCACGCGGTGCCACAGCGAGCCCAACACGAGCCCTGCTAAATGAGTGACAGAACTAAACATTCAAACATAGCCTGGTTTAGATCTGTGATTATTAGTCTGATTTTATTTTAGATTTCGCCTTCCGAAGATTATAAAAATAATATTTATACATAAGCCGCATTCTGTCTAGCACAACTTTCTTCCCTTCACAGCAGTGCACTGACATTTCTCCCTAAAACTCAAACTTAACGTCAGAATCAGCACGATCGTGATTGTTGTAAAATGCAGTCTAGCTACTGTTGCTAAATTACGGGACGCGTTTAATAATAAAAAGAGCACAAGAGATTCCGTTCCCAAGGCGGCGCGCGCTCCGAAACACACCGCAAAGAGACAAGCAAAGTATAGACTACTTTGGGTTTCATGTGCGCGTCTAAACGATCAAATATACACAAAAATATGTCAAAACGACCGGCTTGGAGATTTAAACACAGTTTATGTCTTAAATGGACGTAGTTATGGAAATAGTTGGGAGAAAATATGCTGCATCAGGAGTCTATTAGACTCGGTCTTAAAGGGGAAGCGGTCTAATCTACATGCCGACGATTGAGCCATTACTGCGAATCAAACAACAAAAGGCAAAGAGAAAATCACTTACAGCTCTTGAATGAATAACTTCTGCATTAATAAGCATTAATCTATCTATGATAAACTATGCAGTGTTATTTTACAATTGATTACTTTATTAGATTTCTTTTTAGACCACACCTGAACAGTAATGTTAGTACACCTTCCTGAAATTAAATCACTGTGCCTATATAACGTTTATATTTGTGTAATAAATATATATATATAACAAAAAGAACCGTTAAGAATACCGTTAAAGTACCGGATCGATAAGCAGGATCGGTAAGATAGTAATACCATTAAAACCTTAACGATACCCATCCCCAGTTATGCCTGTGCTTCTCTTGGATGCTCTGAATATTGGATTACATGTCTGGATTGCCCCTTAATTAAAGCTGCATTTGGATCTCAACCTTCGCGTCTCTGAGCAGTTCGTAACACCTGCTTCGTTTATTTAATATATTTGTTATACATTATTTATACAATATGTTTTTACATTATACATTTTTAATTTAAGTGTACAAGTGCAGATTGGTCAAGTGTTCAATAAATGTATTTGTTGAGAAATGTTGTCTATCTTAAGTAATTATTTGTGTTACATTTTATCTTTCAAATAAAAGGTTCAAATAAGAGGTTAAAAACAAGCACATATCGGCTAAATATCGGCCAAAATAAATCGGCAGCATTAATCGGCCATCGGCCGACCCGACCTCTAGACACTACTCTTGCAAACAGAAAAAATTTGGTTTTGTCCTATCCCGATGTTGTCGATCTTCGTTGGTCAATGATGCATTGATATCGACATTGGGATATTTGTCAGATATCGTCGATATCCGATTACATCGTTGCAGAGCGGAGGAGGGCGGGGCTGGAACAACGCATGACGAGCGGTCCCCGATCAGCCTGATGGGGACGCGTGAGGGATAAAAGGCGACCGGTAAGGACAGTTCGAGAGAGAGAGAGAATTACAGGCAGCTGCTCTGTGTGTTTATGTTTGTGTGTTTTTGTTTCAGTTTATCATTCAAATATTATTTATATTGCCAAGCCGGATCTCGCTCCTCAATTCCCTGATACCCCTTTACACTGGTGTTGAAACCCGGAAGGGACGAGGGATGCCCGTCGCAGAGTCCTCCACACTGCCGTCCTCCCAGGGGAGTGCCGCTGCCATCCGCCGGGGGACGGAGTAGCCCAACCGGCCAGACGTGGGGAACGACCGCCGTCCACGGGGCGAGTGAGGACTGGACTCCCCGACCGCATGGCGCGATGGAGCCGCTGCCAGGGGTGGAGGAGTGCCCTGCCGTCCCCCAGAAATGTGGAGGGGTCAAGAGAATACCGCCGTCCGCGAGAGGAGCGATGGGGGCGCACAAGGGATAAAGGCGGCCAGTGACGACAGTTCGAGAGAGAGAGAATTACAGGCAGCTGCTCTGTGTGTTTTTGATTCAGTTTATATTGCCAAGCCGGTTCTCGCCGCCCCCTTTCCCTTATTCCCCTTTACAATCGTCCTATTGTGTTCTTGCACTAAAAAAAGCTAGACACAGCACAATGGACGTTACAGAACACAGGTGTCCTGAGATGCATTTTTAAAGGTTTAAGTCTCTTGATACAGCATCTAAAAAAACTAAGCACTCATACACGAGAAGATAAAAAATGTGAGACATGGCACAGAAATCAAAGACGTCTATATAGTGCATGTTTACATAGCAAAACAATTAAAGAAGAGCATGGACGGATGCAAAAATGCACCCGTTGTGAACAAGTCAGCCCCTAGGTGGAAGTCTTTGGCCATTGCCTCTTGCTCTCAGCATATCTTAAAACGCTCCGGCAAGTTAAAAGGAGTTCCATTTGGAAAAGTGCGTCTCAAGATCCCCTACGTGCGTAAAAGGATGAGATGAGGCTGACTTTTCTTATAATCCAAAACTCCAGATGACTGAATAACCCCAACTACAAACCTATCCAACTAAAGTCCATCTAACAATAACTCTAAAACTCCAGACTACCAAAGGCACACAATTTCAGAGCATTAATGGATGCACACAGTGCCTTGCTCAAGGACACAATGGTGGTGGCTGTGGGGTTCGAACCACCAACCTTCTGATTACCAGTTATGTGCTTTAGCCCACTACGCCACTCCACTCCATATATACAGTGAAATGTATTTGTTTTCACATATACCAGCTAAGCTGGTGTCAGAGTGCAGGGTCAGCCATAATACAGCGCCCCTGGAACAGATAGGGTCAAGGGCCTTGCTCAAGGGCCCAACAGTGATGTCTTGGCGGTGTTGGGGCTTGAACCCCCGACCTTCTGGTCAGTAACCAAGAGCCTTAACCGCTGTGTCTATGATGTCTTTGATTAGTCACTGGCTCGTAAATGTTCACATGTAACTCTCCAGTGATTGATTAGGATAGTGGAGAATAAGTTATTAGCACAGAGGTCTTTTCACGGCAACACCACCCCTGTAGTCCAACACCAGTGTGAAACCTTATACCGTGTAAAAACATTATGAATGGAACTTCCAATATCAATACAATAGCCTAAAGAATAGAATAGCCTTCAATAAAGAATAGCTGCCTAATGAAGAGTTTGCGACTCATGATAAATGAACCCATGTGTCAAATTTTATAGGTATCAAATTACACAGGCAGCAAATGGTAAAAGGTCTGCACATATATAGCGCCTTTTTTAACCTTAGAGGTTACCAAAGCGCTTTACAATGTGTCTCATTCACCCATTCATACACCAATGGCGGCAGAGCTGCTATGTAAGGTGCTAGCCTGCCATTGGGAGCAACTTGGGGTTCAGTGTCTTGCCTAAGGACACTTCGGCATGTGGAGTCATGTGGGCCAGGAATCGAACCGCCAACCCTGCGATTAGCAGCCAACCTGCTCTACCACCTCAGCCACAGCCGCCCCAAAGCAAAGTACGCGCACTGACAGTTTTTTTGCAGGTATTCGTTTATTACAAGACGTTTAATTGCAGGTAGTGAATATAATGTGCATGATGGGTAACTGTAAGACGTCTCGGATTCGGAATGACACATGAAATACTGTTAGACACACAGACACGCGCTTGAAGAAACACACTTTAATATATTATTAAGAACAGATGACAGAAAAGCCGTCTATGTGCATGTATGACACGCTTGTTCGGAGGCGTGCAGTCTCGTGGAACTAAAGGATTCTCACTTTACATATGCATGGTTTCGGTCTTTTGAAAAAATGTTTGCAAGAATATCTCAGCTCAGGAGGTGCTTTGAGTTCAGTTCGCTTTATTTCCACAGAGCAGTTCGTTGTGAACTTAACTCTGCAGCCTATACATCCATTCACCTCGAACCATGATTTATATTATCATCATTATGTTTTTATTTATTTTATTTTGGAATTTTTGGATCCTCTTTTCTCCCCAATTTGGAATGCCCAATTCCCAATGCGCACTAAATCCTCGTGGTGGCGTAGTGACTCAATCCGGGTGGCGGAGGACGAACCTGCCGAATTGCCTCCACCTCTGAGACCGTCAATCCGCACATCTTATCACGTGGCTTGTGGAGCACGTTACCGCGGAGACGTAGTGCATGTGGAGTCTTCACGCTATTCTCCGCGGCATTCACGCACAACTCACCACACGCCCCACCGAGAGCGAGAACCACATTATAGCGACCACGATGAGGTTACCCCATGTGACTCAACCCTCCCTAGCAACCGGGCCAATTTGGTTGCTTAGGAAGCTTAGGAGTCACTCAGCACGCCCTGGATTCGAACTCGCGACTCCAGGGGTGGCAGTTAGCATCTTTACTCGCTGATCTACCCAGGACCCCGGCTTTACATTTATAATAGTTATTAGATCTGAATTTGTATTGTAATTTTCCGTCTGTTGCCATGGACGTATACTTGCCTGACGGTAAATGGAAAGGTGGTTATATATGTTTTTTTTTTACCACTTCATTATTTGAATTGCCATTTCGTTTAATTTGAAGTGCAATTTGCGTCATTTGAAATAATTCCATTTGAAATTCAACTCAAGCAAAGAGATTAGGTATTACAGCCGAGTGAGTCTGTGTTAAAATAAAACCCTCAGCTGTCACTAATTGGTGCAAGAGGGATCCTGCCATGTCACTTGGCGTAGATGCCTAAACTGCACCAGACTGCATCTGCCATGGCGGGAAATGTCTTGTTTATCAAAGCCAGAGAGGAGCGCTCGTTATTAATATTAAATTGAGTCTGCAAAGAAAACAAACACACTAAATAAACAGTTTTCTCCAGTGTGTGTTTTCAGAAGCTCTCCCACCGGGACAAGCTGGACGTCCACCCCTGAGTCTGAACGCCGTCTTCCATGTTCCGTGCATGTTTGCTTAAGATTGCTGTTTCCCTGCCAGGTCGTATAGTAAACATCCCATTAAGAGCAGGTGGACCAAGCACATCTGTGAGGAACAGAGTCTGACTAACATCCATGTCAACACGTGAGTTATACGGCCTGTAGGGTTCAGCTGGTTTGACAACTCAAGTACAAAGAACTCAAATGCAACCCGATACTCCCATTGTCCTCTCTCCTTCTTGAGGGCTTTTCATTTTTGTTTATTTTTTCTCTAGTGATCTTTTAAAAGGAATCTGAGTCAGTGAATGTGATACTAACAGCAGCGGTAGTTCACGTCCATCAGCACATAAAGACTTTCCGTCCGCTTCCTGTTTGGATATACGAGTCAGAGAGGCAGATCTGCACTGACTCACTCTCTCTCATTCTCTCTCGTGTCCTATATCGCGCTCTTTTATTCCATCTCTCCCACTTTTTCCTTGCTTTCATGCTAACGCTCGCTCTCCCACTCCCTCAGCCCCTATACGTGGGACGGGATCAAAAGGGAAAAAGTGCCTGATCTCTTAAGCTTCTCAGTGTGGTGGTGTATGTAAGGACGTAAGCTTAGAATGGGAACAGGTGGAGTGTTCTGGCTGTCATCAGGAAGCACCGTCCCGGAGGAACACAAACAATGAGGCTGATAAAAGCTGTGTGGCTCACATTTCCTCCACGCACACCTCAGCGGAGCTAAAGAGGACTACAGCAAACACACAACCATGTGACAGAACACAGGATTGATTGTGAATTTCCAAACAGACTGGTGTGAGTTTGTTATTGACCTGTGAAGATGTGTTCTTTACAAGGGTTCGGCATCATGAATTTCTCTCGGCCATGCTAACACTGTTTCACCCTCTCTCTTCCTGCCCATTGCAGACCAACTCTACCTCCTAAAAGCTGATATTCTGTCTTTACTCTGCAGAATAACATCCCCTCAGGCGACATCTGTATTCTTGTCCCTAAACCACTGAGTGGGATCACATTTCCATATAATAAAGGCAAACCTAAATCAATATGAACTGGCTCACCTGAACTGGGTCCGGTCTTTACTGATGAGGTTTTTAATGCCGCTTTCCCTGGAGCACTACATGACCCAATTAGGCCATCTGACTGTAATGTCATTAATTTACGTGAATTAAAGTGGGAGTTTCATTGAGTCAAACCACTGTATAGAACCACTAAAACCATATACTTCAGCGCTGGACCTTTTGACAATATGCACACCAAACTAAACGCACTGGCTAAAGCACAGAGCTGGTAAGCAGAAGGTTGCTGGTTCGATCCCAACAGCCACCATCATTGTGTCCTTGAGCAAGGCACTTAACTCCAGGTTGCTCGGGGATTGTCCATGTAATAAGTGCACTGTAAGTCGCTTTGGATAAAAGCGTCTGCCAAAATGCATAAATGTAAATGTAAACTTTCAATTGTCCATCCCAAACCTAGTGTAAACAAAACCTCAAAATACAACAAAAGCACCCAAATGCGTATTCGCTTAAAATGTTTGATTAACGGCATGTGTTAATGTTGATTTCCATAACAACAACAAAAATTTCAGTTAAATGCAATATACTATATGAGCTCTAAAGTTGTTTAAATTGTCATTTTAGGGTTTTAGGGTTTATGCCGTTAAGTCATCGTTGCAACAAAGTTGTAAAATTGGATATAACTGTACACAGATAAGGTTAGTAAGTGATTGTGTTAATGTTAATAGACATTTTTTGAATACAGTGAGTCTTTTAACATTTATAGATTGTCCCCATTCACTTCCATTGTAATGGTGCGTTCGCATACAACGCAAAGTGAGCGTTTCGTGCGGCACGATTATATACAAAGTCAATGCAAAGATGCGAATAGACGCAAATGAAACGAATGCCGCGACTCGAACACATGAAATCGCTCCATTCGCAAATATCCGCATGACGCGTTGTCGCGAAAGCCTATCAGCATCGAGATTGTCCGGATGTCACTGACGTACTACCACTGACGTAGTAGCAGAATAAATCTGGAAAAATGGATGAATAAATGGTTATAGCGGAGTGTGGGCACCCATACTTGTATGTCACAACGTCATACATGTACAGAGACCGGACAACTAAAGACATCGCTTGGAGGAAAGTGAGCGAGGAAGTTGGACGACCTGGTAAGTTTTGGAAATATGCGCGTCTACTTGATTCCAGCTATTGGTTGAACTTAACTATGAACCAAGTCGTAGAAGCCCCGCCTCCTGACCTTTTCCGGAAGAGAAGGGGAATACTCGTGGGTTCGCGTTACTCGCGCTAATTTGAGTTTAAACACACATTTATAATCCAGCATTCAAACTCATGGGTTGAAAATGAAAACCTTTAAGTGCCTTTAAGCTTTAAGCCATCAAACTATAATCAAACGATCCGCAAAATAAGATTTAAATAGAGCAAACAGCGTGCTGGAGAGCATCTAGCTAAAGCTTAAACCCTTAGCAGTGCTCAAGATGTCACACCTGCACATCACTCGATGAGAACGCTCCTTACTGGGGTGTGAGGGGGAAGGGGGCAAACTCTGAACCCTTCTGTCAGAATCTAACAATCTGGTGCCGGGAACATTGTGTTGGCTGTACTTTGTTTGTGTGTGGTTACAAAATGCCTCGCCTGTAATCACTGAATGGTGAGTCACGTCTTCCTGATGATCTCCAGAGTGGCACACTACACTCACACTGCCCCGTGAACCTGTGATGTCATCAAAACACACAACGCACACATTCCACAAGTGCAGTCAATGTAATGCTTTCTATATCCTCTGATGCATAAACATAATCTGAGCCAGTGATGAACCCGCTCTCGAATACAGATTTAAGGCTGACCCCAATGCCCTGTTTAGGGTTTTATTACGGTTTAACCACACTAAATCCTAATCTACCTCTTAGCTTGAGATAACCAGAGATATACGAGCCTCTGAATTAGTGAACACAGATATGAAGGATACACAACTGATGAGAATAAAAGCCAAGGAGTGGCTCCCGGTGGCCCATGTGCACTCTTAGGGGGCATTTAGCCATTATTCCACCCTAATGCACAATGACAGCAAAATGATAGTGTATCACACTGACTGAATCCATGAGGCAGAAAAATCAATTTTCATCACAAATACAAGCAAGAAATTAAGTCTCCTGGTGCCCACTGACAAATGATAAAGATTTAGGCGACTATTGGTCTGGTTTTTATGCCTGACCGTATGTGCCGGAGTGCACCAGCCTGCTGACACCGTCGCCCTGCAGTGCAGACACAAAAGAAGACATCCGTCACCCAAGACCTGCAATCAGAAGACCACACCTGCCTACATAGACACAGCACGGCTTGCTTTGTTTACGGTCTGTAGAAACAGTCCAATCCAAGTCTCAAAACCCAGCATTATTGGACATCAGAATACTGTCTACATAGACAGCTCAATAGGTTTTAAAGGGACAGTTCACCCAAAAATGAACGTTCTCATGCCATCCCAGATGTGTAGGACTTTCTTTCGTCTGCAGTATGAGTATGTCAGCTCTGTAGGTCCATACAATGCAAGTGAATGGTGACCAGAACTTCGAAGCTCATATATGCCACATAAAAGTAATCCATAAGACTACAGTTGTTAAATCCAGACCAAAATGTAATGCAACAGCATTTCTGGCATCATATTGATTACCACAAACATTTATTTAGTCTAATCCCTCTCCTTCTCTAATCCTCCTATTGCGTTCAGTATCTGCATCCACCTTTTGCATTTGCCGGTCAATTTTGACCCGGTGGAATTCAAGCTTATAAATCGTTCATAACCTGATGGATTTCATCTAAAACTATATTATAACTCATTAATAGGTTCTTAACTGTCCATACCATAGACTGTAAAAAAAGATGGCCGACGCCCTTTGCTCTTTTCCATTGGTGAGAACTGAAGCCGCCAGTGTCCCGATATGGCGCTGACATCTTGGGACTTGAGTCTGCGCAGTTGCGATTTCGGGACCAGACCTGCGCAGTAGTGAGCAGGAAGTAAAGCTGCGAAATCAAGGCCCCGCCCTCACTCTCGCTGAGTCAATCGCAAGGACACGCCCCTGCACTTTTGACTTTTGACGGTGTGAAATAATTAATTATAGAAATTTAGATATTCAATTTAAAGCTCCAATCTCCTCAGTCCTCCGAAGATCCCGAAAAAAAGTCAGTTGGTGCTTCAGTGACTACTTCGCTCAAAGAACCTGTCAATCACAGCTGTCAATCA
Organism: Xyrauchen texanus; assembly: GCF_025860055.1. Lineage (NCBI taxonomy): Eukaryota > Metazoa > Chordata > Actinopteri > Cypriniformes > Catostomidae > Xyrauchen > Xyrauchen texanus. The sequence continues at coordinate 2,954,430 of NC_068296.1, read as the reverse complement.
TGATGTCACAGCAGCGTTTTTATAGCATCAAATAACTAAAAACAAATTTTGAAAACAAACACTTGAAATGACATCAACGTGATAGAAATGACAGTAAATGACAGAAACTATCTTTGGAAAAAAGTTATGTGAAGTGTAATTTAATTGTTTAGTTGGTCTCACGTCCCGTTGAATAACATGGGGAGGCGGGGCTTATGACCTATACTAGGACCAGCCACCGGGGGGGCGATCGAGACGCTTTGGCTTCACTTTTGAGGGCTTGTGCGGCACACTTGGTTCATACATGTAAAAAGATTGATATTTTTAGCATGTTAACTAACAAATATAAAAGTTATTCATTAATATGCGATTTATTTTAGAATTAATAAAATGTAGAATTAATTGACATTTCAAAAAACACATTAACTACAGCAAATCCAGAGTGATACATGTGAAGACGTCTTTTTTATCAACATTTCTGTGAAGTCTTATCTAAATATAACGTAATATACAATTTATATGAACATCTAATGTGAGAATTACTAGTAATTTAAATGAATTTCCTGTTACTCAAAAACTGCTGAAAACAACCTGATGGTCAAAAGTGACGAAACTAACATATTATTTGTCAAATAAACTTCATTAAATCATGTTTACAGCTCAAGAATACAACATTAATACTTCTTTACTATGTTTTAAGCAAACTTATTAACTTGCATCAGATGCTGCGGAGTAAAATATGAACAATTTCCTCTTTCAAGCCCTATTTAGATTAATGTGTGCATGAACTTTTGCTCTCGTCACACCCCCTTTAGACAGCAGTACCTCTGATTTAATTTATCTGTTATGTTTGTTACATCTGTCATGTCTGTTTTGTACAGGAATGCGTGTGTGTGTCTGTTTTTTATGTGCATTTTTAAATTGTGCATAAAAATATCCTGAATGGAAATGCTTGATATGCGAATAAACGCTCTAAATTCGCTACAAATTGAACACGCTAGGAGGAGGTGGATTTTCTAGAGTTTCGCATTAGTTAAAATGGGTATAAAGGTGATGGAAAGGGTTTATCCACAAAACGGTGACGGTTTTGACCATTTGCGCATAGTCCACCGAAAGCTCCGACCCTGGCACACAATTCTTTGAAAATAGGCCTCGTCATTCAGAAGTGATGAACCCACAGCTGGTCGATAAACTGGGTTCTCACAATCCACCAGAACAGTTTTGAGTGCAGGCCAAGTATGCAGAGACTGGCGATGGGTGGGCATCACAGCCATTTCATCCCCCATTATATCAGATATTCAACTTATTCTGCAGCAAGGTCAATTCAGCTGCTCCATCATGGCAAGGCGGGCTTCCTCAAGTTAATGTGCATTATGTAGAGGAAATTGTGGATTTTTAGAAATGCACTTAAAAATTTGAAACATTTGGATGGAAACGAAGCATGTGTGTGACTGTACTGTATGTGTGTGTGCATGTAAACAAGGTCTAGTCCCGGTGAGAGAGGATGGGAAAGAGACTAAATGTAAGTGAATTGTTTATAAGTAAAAATCGAATTATAAATGTACCAAAAAATCTACACATTATTAAGAGTAAAGCCACAATTGATGCCCAGGTCAAAATTGACCCGTGAATGCAAATGTGGCTCAGGTGGTAGAGCGGGTCGGCCACTAATCACAGGGTTGGCGGTTCGATTCCCGGCCCACACGACTCCACATGCCGAAGTGTCCTTGGGCAAGACACTGGACCCCAAGTTGCTCCCAATGACAGGCTAGCACCTTACATGCCTTCTGCCACCATTGGTGTGTGAATGGGTGATTGGGACGCAGTGTAAAGGTCTTTGGTAACCTCTAAGATTAAAAAAAGCGCTATATAAGTGCAGAGCATTTACCATTTACACGATTTTATTATGAACCTCTCCCGGGTCAAGTATAGCCCAAACGCAACAGGAGAATTAAACAAATATCACGGTAACTGAAAGACACTTAAAATGGAAGTGAATGCCAAATGTTTGGGAGGTTTAAAGGCAGAAATGTGAAGCGTATCATTTTATAAAAGCACTTATTTTTATGGTGTTGTCGGGTTTTAGGGTTTATGCCGTTATGTTGTCATTGCAACAAAGTTGTCAAATCGGATATAACTTTACACAGATGCATGTTAACATGCAAAATCATGCTAACACACATATCGTTCATGCCTCGTGTCTATACTTTTGAAACAGTGAGTATTTTAACGTTTACGCATTTGCCACATTGACTTCCATTGTAAGTGTCTTACTGTAATTTGTCCTATTTTTTTAAGAAAACGAGCGACGAGTCGAAACTGATTTTTCTGGTAATCAACATTATGCCACAAATGCTGTCGATTGAGCTTCACTTGTATTGAACGGTGAAAATCTGTTCGCTCTGTGGGGCTGATATAGGACATTGACGGCACCTCAAATAATCTATGATGCCAAAAATGCAGCTTAGGTCGGTTTTGAGACACAGTCAAAATCTCTACAGTCCTTTGCTTTTTATAGGGCTGTCATAGGACACAAATAAAGAAGAATTAACACAACAGAAGCATTGTTCAAGGATCTCTAAGGATATGACCGTGATGGTCACATGTATGCAATCCTTTTATAACCAAGTCACTTTCAACAGTGCATCTGGCAGTAATTCAGCTCAGCTGTCAGTACAGGTTAGAAAAATGGATGAGAGAATCTGAATAGGCAGCAATGGTGACCAAGCAAAGCAAATGAGACAGCCATGGTTCAAGTTTAGTATGCAAACACAGTCCCTGCCCTTAAACGCAACATCTGTTGTGTCTAAAATCACCTCAAGGAGGATGTTTGTCTAAATAGACCAACATTGTGAGACAAAGATTTGATGTTTCTCACAGAGAGGACCTCTGAGTTTCTTATGGGGTTATATTTGTGCCACAATTCTGCGTGAACAAAAATTATATTTTGAGCACACAAAAAATTATGATATTTTGAGTGTGAAGAGTGGGAAGGATGAGAAAGCAAAATTCACATTCAAATAATATCTATTCAAGCAAAACAATTGATTTTCATATGCTCAAAATGAATTATCTTTACAAAACTGAGTTCAAGCACATGCAAAATAACTATTTGTGCGCTCAAAATATAATATTGCATGTACAGAAAATATTTTGGGTGCTCAAAATGTCATCTTGCATGTACAGAAAATATTTTGGGTGCTCAAAATGTCATCTTGCATGTACAGAAAATATTTTGGGTGCTCAAAATGTCATCTTGCATGTACAGAAAACATTTTGTGCGCTCAAAATTTCATATTGCATGTACAGAAAATATTTTGTGCGCTCAAAATTTCATATTGCATGTACAGAAAATATTTTGTGCGCTCAAAATTTCATCTCGCACATGCAGAAAATATTTTGTGTGCTCAAAATATCATCACGCACATGCAAAATAACTTTTTGAGCGCTCAAAATATCATCACGCAGATGCAAAATAACTTTTTGAGCGCTCAAAACTTCATCTCGCACATGCAGAAAATGTTTTGTGTGCTCAAAATATCATCACGCACATGCAAAATAACTTTTAGTGCGCTCAAAATATCATCATGCAGATGCAAAATAACTTTTATTGTGCTCAAAATATCATCTTGAGCATGCAAAATAACTTTTTATGCTCAGAAATATCATCTTGCACGCACAGAAATCTTTTGTGCACTCAAATTATAATATTTAAAAATGTTTTGTGCACTCAAAATATAATATTTAAAAACGTTTTGTGCACTCAAAATTGTATCTGGCAAAAACAATTTGTGTGCTCAAAATATCATATTGTATGTGCAGAACATTTCTGTGCGCTCACAATATAATTTGCGTGTTTAGAATTGTGGCACATGTATAACTCCATATTTGCTGAGGTAAAAGGGCCAGCAGGCTAGTTTGCACTGAGTGAGCCTTTTCACCTCATCGAATCAGATTTTAACGATGGTTTTCTCCGTGCATGCTCATCTAGCAGCACTCTCTAGCAAGTTTCAACCCGTATGAGAGTACAGATACAGAAATAGCAGTTTACGTAAGAGAAAATGGAGAGTAAATCGCATTTTTAACGCATCCATCGTCCCTCACAGACAGCGCGCGAGTTACCTTGTGAATTCTCTCACATTAAATCCTCGGATGTATTTGTTCTCCGATGATAATAGTAATCCAGAAGCGTTAAGCGTTCACTCGCCGGCCTAAATCACCATTGCAGTCAGCATCATCCATGCCGTTGTTGTGATTCCCGGTGCGGCTCACGGGCGGACTGACAGCGGCAGTGCCAGCACATCCCATCCCATCCCTCTCCACTCTCAACGCGCTGTTTCACAGGCACCGCTGGCCCGCTTCCAGCAAGCAGCTCCACACAACAGAATCACACACACAGCAAACCCGAACCCCTCCTCCTCCTCCTCTTCCTCCTCCGCCTTTCCACACCGGCGCGGTTGTGATCATGCAAAACGCGACACACACTCTGTCCAGCTTGCAATCAGCATCCATTTACACTAGATAAGAAATATGCATGGGTTGCATAGCTGCTAAATCTGCTACATCTTTCCAAAACGCGTCACTTTCCAAAAGGTACCATGGTATTACTGTGATTTTTGGGCTTGGTTCCACAGTAATAGCACAGTATTGCATCCTAATGCATGGTACAGACACATAACTAGTTTGGAAGGGATATTGTGCATTGTATATATGTGGGGAGAAAATATAAATATATATATATAAAGAAGCTGACCAAGGACTAACAGACCCACATCTGGAGAAACATTTGGGAATGGGTTGCACTCTCTCCGCCTGACATCTTCCGCCCCTTAGTTTCTAATTCAGACTTCCTTTCCCGTTTGGTTTGGCTAGGGTGAGCAAAAGGGGGGAGGAATGTTTGAAAGATGCTTTTAAACTGAACCTGACTGTTTGAGGGAGCTGATTTGTGTGCACCCCTTCACAGAGACGTTTAACGGTCGTTTCACCGCAAAGGCAACATTTCACAGGGCTCAAGAAAACCTTTACAAAAACTGGGAAGCGTTTTCCTTTTAAGGGTCATGCATCAATTCTGCATAATGAATCCCTTTTTTTTGGGAGGTCATTCTCATGACATGGCAAGACGAATCGCATAACTAAAAACCATTTGTTACATTTCAATTTTAACCCTGCATTAACATATTCCAAGGCTTTATAACCCTGGGTTAACATTTTTATGTGCATGTTTAAAAAGTCTGTTTTAATTGTGATTAAGCACATTTTTTTGTAGTTAATCGTGATTAATCGCATATTTCGAAAGTGCTTAAATTTGACTATATATACATTACTTCTTTTCTTGTCAATATGCATTTATTTCCATCATCCAATATGTAACAATATAATACTTTATTAACATTTTCCTTCCACAGTATAAAGATAGAAATGCTCTAAAATAGCAACAAGTAACATTAAACGTTTCCCAAAGTTTAAGTGGGAGTTTGACTCATTGAAAGAACTAGTTTCCCCACATAGGTTGCACATTCATTGCAATGGTCATTAAACCTCTTAAACTCTCATCCTCCACAGTTTTAATCAGCCAGGAGACTTGTGACTATCCGCTATGTTACAGGACGCGTTGTCAACGGCAACATCAAGCGCCGCTTTTTACTCCACATGAAAAGCGCTTGCAGATAATCTCACTCTGCGTTTTGGTGATTGTTAAGACTTGACATGCTTCTGTGGTAATTCAAATGTGTCTTAAATAGGCTGAAAAATACTTGATTTCGGTCGCAAGTCCCTGTGGAGCGGAGGGGAGGGGGGCGGGGCCGTGCTAGAATGTCGCACGCCCGGTCCCCAATCAGCCTGATGGGGCGCGCGAGGGATAAAGGCGGCCAGTGACGACGGTTCGAGAGAGAGAGAATTACGGGCATGTCCGTCATGTGTGTGTTTGTGTTTGTGCTTTTGTTTTGAGTTTAATTAAATTATTATTTATATTGACAAGCCGGTTCTCGCCTCCTCCTTGCACATGTAACCCCCTTACATTGGTGCCGAAACCCGGGAAGGAGGAGGGATGCCCGTCGCAGAGTCCTCGACACTGCCGTCCACCCGGGGAGCGCCGCTGCCATCTACCGGGTGACGGAGTAGCGCGATTGGGGACCGGGCGTGCGACATTCTAGCCCGGCCCCGCCCCCCTCCTTTCTCCATCCCTTTAGCACTGACACTGAATCACTGTTGTGTGTGTGTTGTGAAGTGTGCGTCAGTGTAATGACTCCTGGCGGACACATCGCAAAGTTTCCGACCTCCCAACAAGTGTTTACGCTGGTTTATACTGTATTAATAGCACATGCATTTATCGTGATTAAGGAAAAGTTACACGTTAAACATTTTAAATGAATCACATGCATAACACGTTAATTTTAATTAATCGCAACCTCCTTGTCCATCTTTGGAAATGTTGCCATGTATATCCGCTCTGGTTTTCTTTTGAAGCAAGTCTACTTAGTAGGTCCTCGTGGTGGCACGGTTACTCACCTCAATCCGGGTGGCGTAGGACGAGTCACAGTTGCCTCTGCTTCTGAGACCGTCAATCCGCGCATCTGATCACGTGACTCGTTGTGCATGACACCGCGGAGACTCACAGCATGTGGAGGCTCATGCTACTCTCCACGATCCACACACAACTTACCACACGCCCCATTGAGAGCGAGAACCACTAATCACCACCACGAGGAGGTTACCCCATGTGACTCCACCCTCCCTAGCAACCGGGACAATTTGGTTGCTTAGTTGACCTGTCTGGAGTCACTCAGAACACCCTAGTTTCTAACTCGTGACTCTTTTAAAACACACAACAAAACGAAGAATAGAAGCAAAATGCAGAGGATTAGAGAAATGCAGGGATAGCACTTCAAAGCCCTACAGCAGGGCTTCATAACCCAGGATTAAAATGGTTGTAAACCAGGGTTTGAAAAGACATTAACACAGGTTTAAGCATAGTATGAAAAGCCCTTTAATTTCTACATGTGTTGTGATGCAACGTATTATTTCTCCACACTGGGCCATGCAGCAAATATTCCCAATACATTGTCATGATCATTTCCACAGCTGTCAGTTTTACAGTTTAACTTTAACATGACTTGAACGCTGGAGAGAAAGACTGCGCTTGGGTCAAGATGATCTCTCATCATCTACCTCTCTTTCTGTCTCTCATATACACATCCTCAAGGGAGGGACTTTGAAGAGTAATTGAACAACACTCCAACATAATGCAATTAGACCGCAGACATAGATTTCATGTTTTATCCAACTGCTGGTGATGATGTCATCAATGAACAAACACGACCATCTGAACTCCAAATACAAGTCAATGAAGCCTGACTGTGTTTGTGGCATTTCTGTGTGTCTTCTCTAATTTTAAAGACCGTATACACTGTAAAAATGTTTCGTAATTTTAATGATAAATGCATGTAAAAAAATCGACAGTAAATATTTGTCAGCGGGTTACTTTAACATATGGTAAATACAATCATATATTTAACAAGGGTCGCGTTTATCGTTACTACGGTGATACGGTAACAATACATTTTAAAGTTCCAGAAGGTTCGTATATTAAGTATATTATCATTTAATAATATAAACAGCAGTGAACTGTTAAATATGCAGGCATCAATTGCATCCCACAAAGCCTGAAACATGGTGACCGTATTGTTTACGTTAAACCACAGCTGCCTTTATTTTATAGAAAATTTAACTTTTTATTTATTGTAATTTTTTTTACAAGTATTTGTGTGTCTTTAAGTCCCATATCTAGTGGCAGACTGGCCATGCGGAGAACCGGGACTTTTCCCGGTGGGCAGGGCTGGACTGGGAAGAGAAATCAGCATGGGAATTTCACATGGCAACTAGCCGAAAAATTGTTGGGGTTGGGGGTGAAGAGTGCGGGTGTTCGCTGTCCCTTTCTGCATGTCGCTGTGCCGTTTTGTGGTCCGTTCTTCATAATGCTTATCGTGGCCCATTCGGCACGTTTCGCGGCCGGCCCACCGGCCCGCTCGGTTCTCTCGATGGCCAGTCCGCCCCTGATCGACCCCAAAGTGCGTCGGCCCACCGGGAAAATTCCCGGTATGCCAGATTACCAGTCCTGCCCTGCCGGTGGGCCTGTCATGATAAGCTGAAATGGGCTGCCGTATGGTCCCGTGAAGAGGTCCACGAAACGGCACGGCAATATGCCGAAAAGGACAGTGATTTTAATGGCAACCTGAGTGTGTGTGTGTGTGTGTGTGTGTGTGTGTGTGTGTGTGTGTGTGTGTCATCAAGAGTGCAAACATACATCTGTGTTGTACTTCATATAGTATTTCACACCATTTTCTTACACATTTACCATAGTTTGATGAACATTGTGTACAATTAAGTGTTTAATAGCTTATTATTGATTTGTGAGGTGTTTGAAGTTAGTTTAGAAGATAGCAGGCTGTATATAAGATAAAATAGGTCATTAAGATAAAAGGATAGTTGCCAGATTCGCCAAAGTTTGCGAGATAAAAAAGGGTTTTGCAGATGTCCTGGCTCATCACTGCATATTTTCAAATTCCTCAAGCACATCTGTATGTATTACTCTTTGTTTTCAGGGGAATATATCTAAATATTTGGCACTTATTGCATCGGATGGGACAATATTCCAATAACTCACCAAGACGAGCATTTTGACCGTTCTCACACTGTGCTCGTGTGTGTCCAGGCCAGTGAAACAGGTGAGTAATCCGAGGTCATGATAGAGGTACTGTAAGGTTTGTGAATGTCACAGCATCCACATCATTGCTGATTTTGGACTCTCAGCCACAACGGAAACACCACGTTCCAATTTAAACAATCCCTCATGAACTCTCTCCCCTCTATAATACATATTTTAACTTTTATTGTCTCCTTCCTTCGGGCAAGGGTCTGGACAGTGCCACAAGAGCCTGTTGTTTAAAATCGAAGAGAGTGCATGTATGTGTGTGTCGAACATTTGCACGAAGGAAACGGGGGTGGAATAAATGAGCATATCCAGGCTCACACGATTTAGGGGGGGGGGGGGGGGTGAAGAGTACTAAAATAAACTTCTGAAAGACCAATCCTGCACATGTCTGCCAGACCAAAGCACAAAGCGTTGTTTAATCCGTCTTTTTGTATCCAAATTAACCAAAAGAGGAAGACGAGAGATTGAGATGTTCTCTGAGAAAATGAAAGGCTAAAATGGTCTCAGAAGCTATAAAAATAAGGATCTCCTAAATTCTGTGTCTCTGGCTCTCTGTAGAAAGGAAATGTGGTTCTTGTTAGGAGTCTCTGAGTTTGGTTATTTTTGTCTCATCGCCTCAGGCTCAGAGACAAAGTGGGGTGTGTGTGTGTGTGTGTGTGTGTGTGTGTGTGTGTGCCCACAGGTTTGTTATTTTTGTAAGTCAGTCACACAGGTTACCCTTCTCTTCAGCAGACAGGACGACAGGTTGTATGGCTGATGTAAAAT
>NC_068296.1:2922476-2939976 GCF_025860055.1 Xyrauchen texanus | reverse complement strand
TTTGGAGGTGGTGGCGTGGTGGGCTAAAGCACAGAACTGGTAATCAGAAGGTTGCTGGTTCGATCCCCACAGCCACCACCATTGTGTCCTTGAGTAAGACACTTAACTCCAGGTTGCTCCGGGGGGATTGTCCCTGTAATAAGTGCTCTGTAAGTCGCTTTGGATAAAAGCGTCTGCCAAATGCATAAATGTAAACGAGTTACCTTCAAACGTCTGTACCATTTAACTGGATGTGTTACTATTCAGGTAAGTTTCTATAACTCTATTGACTTTAACGAAATATTATCTTCAAACTGTTGCCCCGCTATGACAGTAGTTGACTTAGTAGTTGAGAAAACACTCTGTAGAAGCGGACAGTTCACACTTATGTCTGATATAGCACCCCTTGTGGCAACGTTGAGAATGCAACGCATACTTGCAAATGCACGCAATCAAGCTTGCTAAGCTAGATGCGTCTCCGTTCACGTACTAGCATACAGCACTGTTTGTTCGACCATAACAGTGTAGCTCAAAATGATAGTTATCCGACACTGTTTATGGGGCGGAGACCAAACCACCTGTATTTGTGCAGGTGTGAGTGTGTGTATACTATAAGGCTACTGAGAATCATAACGTATATTTGTGCGTGTTATTGAAGGATCTAAAGAGACCTGTAACTACTTTACATACTGTATATAGGCCAGTTCAGGGAAGGCGGCCATACACTTGAGGAAGGCAGGAAGACTGGGAAATACTTTTTTGTGCCTCTTGTCAGTGTGTGTGTGAGAAGAAAATGTGTTTCCAGTTAAATCCATGAAAAAAAAAAGAAACACACCCACATGCAAGCACTTCAAACGCATGTAAGATCTCTACTGCTGTAATTTTTACTGCATAGCTTTACTCCCATCTGGCCTATACAACACTCACACACACACAACCTAAACATCTAAAGCTTCTAGCCTACTAACACACACCCACATGCACAAATGCACCCCACCATACACAGTAGAAACAAATGAGAAAAATAAATATGACAAGACAGCAAGATAAACAACTCTTTAGTTTTTAAAGTCAACTGTAACTTCTGTTTTCATGAGTAGGTTTGAAGGTCCACCCCCCAATTTGCTCTGTGTGATTGTGAAGGTTTGTCTCTCTGTTGAAAGCTGAGTCATTCTGTTCTCACGCCTTTTTGAATATTTATTGAGGGTAGCTTGACTGAATGCAAATCTACCCCTGACAAACAAAAACCTACCCTGTTGTGCACACGAGTGAAAGATGTTAGAATAGATGCCACACTTACATAAAGTGATTACTTTCAGAAATGTGTGCTATACCAGCCAGAAAGCAAAAGACATGCCTAGCTAAGTGCTAAAACATGCTAGCAACATGCTTATGCAAGCTATGTCTAGCTATGTGCTAAAACATGTTAGCAACATGCTTATACATGCTAGCTATGTCTAGCTAAGTGCTAAAACATGCTATCAACACGTTAAAACATGCTAGCTATGTCTAGCTAAGTGCTAAAACATGCTAGCAACATGGTAAAACATGCTAACAATGCATAGCTAAGTATTAAAACATGCTAGCTATATGCTAAACATGCTATCAACATGCTAACAATGCGTAGCTAAGTATTAAAACATGTTAACAACATACTAAACATGTTAACAACATGATAACAATGTGTAGATAAGTATTAAAACATGTTAGCAATATGATAAAACATGCTAGCTATGTCTAGCTAAGTGTTAAAACATGCTAGCAAAACATGTTTATACATGCTAGCTATGTCTAGCTAAGTGCTAAAACATGCTAACAATGCATAGCTAAGCATTAAAATATGCTAACTATATGCTAAACATGCTATCAACATGCTAACAATACATCGCTAAGTATTAAAACATGCTAACAATATGCTAAACATGTTAGCAACATGTTAAAACATGCTAACAATGCGTAGCTACGTTTTAAAACACGCTAACAACATGTTAAACATGCTAGCAACATGTTAACAATGCGTAGATAAGTATTAAAACATGCTATCAATATGCTAAACATGCTAGCAATGCCTAGCTAAGAGCTGAAACATATTATCAACATGTTAAAACATGCTAAAAATATTAGCTAAGTACTAAAACATGCTATCAACACCTAGCTACATGTTAATACATGCTAGAAACACCTAGCAACATGTTAGCAATGCCTAGATACATCCTTTGTTTTTGTTTGAGTTTGCGTCAAATGTTTCTGCAGTGGTTGAGTATTCTAACCAATACCAGACATGTCCGTTGAGCAATGAAACAGCACTGACGAATCAGTAATGCATAAATTATTCATAGATCCTAATGAACAAGTTTTAAACATTCTGATGCCCAGATGCTTGTACACAAAAAGCCGAAGACACAAATTGAAATGCATTATAATCGTGCAGCCCTACTTATTAACATATTGAACAATTGTATACAAGGCTTATCCAACAAGGTAATGTTTGACATATGTACTGTACAATTACTGTCATTTCAGACTGATGTTTATGAGCGAACAAGTTTTTCATGCCATACCGGTTACTATATTGTGTATTTTAGCATGGCTATATTGCTATATTAACCTATATCAACATATAGAATTGAAAAGATAATATAGTTAATTGGGATTACGATCATGTTTTTAGGTGGCTGAACGTTAAACGATCAAGCTTCCCGCTCACCCTGTCAAATCATTTTCTCACCCTGATGTCGTTCCAACCCCATTTGACTTTCTTTCTAACATGAATAATGTTCATTCTGCTCTTTTCCATACGATGAAATTGAATGGAGCTCCAAATATGACAAAAGAAGTACATTAGGTCATACAATCGGCTCATATAGACATGTAATTGGATACGAGACATGTGAGAGCCAATGCCATTTGGCACCACGGACGTCAAACCTGGCGTGACACCATGTTTGAATATACAAAACCGTGAAAGAGATTTGAAAGTTACAGGTAAGATAATGAAAAATGACTAAACTTTCTGTCTGTTCCTCACACAAAGCTATCATGTTGCTTCAGAAACGTGATAGCTTTACTCTATGTGCTTTGTCCTTTTTGAAGCTTGACGTTTCCTGGCCACTGTGTACTTACGTAGTATGGGGAAAAGCAATGTGAACATTCCTCAAAATTCCTCCCTTTGTCAATGACAGATTGTTTTCTTTTTTTAAACATCACTCTCACAATAACTTAGCCACACTCAAAAGTCATCAGGCCATTTTCTCATGCTTTCGTGCAATACCATTGGCTATTTCTGTATGAGAGAACATCTTTAGTTGGTCAAGCATTCCTGGGATTCCGGAGAAACTGAAGCGATTTGGAGTTTGTTGATAAAAGGATGAAGAAAGGATCATTCAGGGCCACACAGACACATCTGCAGTTTATTAAAATGAAATGGGTCTGTGTATGGAGACCTCAGGTGTCCCTCAAGATAAAGACACACACACACACACACACACACACACACACACACACACACACACACACACACACACACACACACACACACACACCCACACTACGCTATGCTTTGATAAATGTATTCTTTCTACCCAAGAAACACGTTAGGGATCTGTCCAAAACTTATAATGCTACCTTCCTAGACAGTATTTTAAGGGATCATGGGCGCTCCCTGCTAAGATACCTTAGTGTGGCCAAATTCTAGCTGAAAATATTCCAAATATTCATTCATGATGGTGGCCAACTGTAGGGTTATTCCATGTCAAATCAACCACATTTTAGAAATTCCCCTGGCTACAATGTGAGATCTTAATGCCTTTTCTGAATAAAGATAAACATAAATTATGACGAAAGCCAAAATATTAAATGCCATGGATGAATCCATTATTTTGTAGATGGGGTCAAAATGGCCACTTTCGCCTGTGATTTTGGAGCAAAACTACAGGTAAAAAAAATAACCTTGGAAAGGTGTCAGTGTCATTATTTAATGTTTACACAGAGATTGATAGATCTATTACTAAAATCAGTTGACTTCAGCAGCTCTTGTTGTTTTATATGAAAATGGTGTGAGTCCAAACATGGGAAAAAACACTTTATAGTGTTGTTTTTCCAAAGTTGGAGTGCCTATAACTCCAGAAGTATTAAAGATATCTTAATAACCTTTTAGATTCTGGTTCAGAACAAACTTTTGTTCGTGTACTTCCATTTTTAAGGTCCTATATGGTTAAATCCCAGAGATATGGGGCTCTCAATGTGGCTCCAAACGTAAATTGTTAAATTTGACCAATTTTCAAAGGTCAAAAACCAAATGTGGGTTGCATGTTATGAAGCTAGTTTTTCTTATCCAAGAAAACAAAGGTCTGAAGTACAAATAACATCGAAGCTAGAAATGTACCTTTATTTATTCACATAAAAACAATAATGCCAAAATCTCCAAATAATACACTATAAATCAGAATTAGTAACACATGTGGCTCTACAGTTAGTGCCATATCTAACTGTTATATCTAGTTTTGGATTTTATACATCTGCAAAGCTGGAATGCATCATTAGAGGCCCAAACACCAAAGATGCTGAAGCCAAACTGTATTTTCTATGTATTTCATGTAATATTGAAAAGTATAGATAACTAAAGTATTTCTATGATAATGGCTCCAAATCAGTCACTTATGAGGTACCATGATGGCAAGCAGGGCTGGACTGGTAATCTGGCATACCGGGCATTTTCCCGGTGGCACTTTGGGGCCGATCAGGGGCAGACTGGCCATCGGGAGAACCGAGCAGGCAGGTGGGACGGCTGCGAAACTGGCCGAATGGTCCGCGATAAGCTAAAATGAGCCACCTCATTATGCAGAACGGACCACAAATTAGCGCCGCGATATGCAGAAAATGCAACAACGAATGTCTCTAGGATTTAACAATATGGGTCCTTTAAAAAAATGAAGATACAAAAATGAAAGTTTGTTCTGAATCAGTGACTAAAAGGATATTAAGATATCTTCAATACGTCTAGAGTTATAGGCACTCCAACATTGGAAAAAGAGTGTTTTTCCCCATTTTTGGACCCGTCTATAAACTAAGCACATGCACACAGTCATGAGTATGAATGTCAGTTTGTGTCTCTGTCATAGCAGGCTAAATGTCCCCCACTGTCCCTCATCATACAGTAATTAAACGAGTGTAAATCAATCACTTGGACCGAGCTGAAGATCAACCGAAGCTCTGATTGGTATGTTCAGATCATGTGTGAGAACTGATCCCTGATTGGGTCTTTTAAACAGGCACTGCAGACGAGATGAACTTCATGACCCATCACATAGTCTAAAAAGCAATACGCAGAATATTAAACAAGCTGAGATGAAATGAGTGGGACAGCTGCCCTTGTGTACCCTTCAGATCACTTTCTCAGTATAAAATCATTCTCCCACACAAATACACACAATTAAAGGAACACACATGAGGCTGAGTTACTGTCGGGACAGGAAAAGCTCTCCGGTGAGACAAAGGTAATGAAAAAAGACAGATGAGGGAAAGATTACATTGTGCACTTTTCTGTGATCTTATTGACTAGATACACCTGATATGAAAATTAGCCCTAGCGTATCCTGCCAAAACGTCTGGTGGTTTAAGAATTAACACACATACACACATGCAAACGCTTTGCGTCAATCCCTTTGTCTTTTCCAGAATAGCATCCTACCATACTATTATTACTAGATCTGTAGTATATAGTATGTATACTGTGCACAGTATGCAAATTCAATGTATGAATCTCAGGATGATTCACAATCGTAGAATCTCAGTTGCCTCCGCGTCTGAGACCGTCAATCCGCGAATCTTGTCACGTGTTGAGCATGTTACCGTGGAGACATAGGGTGTGTGGAGGCTTCACACGCAAGTGGGGCGTGTGGTGGCATCCACGCACATCTCACCACGCGCCCCACTGAGAGCGAGAACCACATTATAGCGATCACGAGGAGGTTACCCCAGGTGACTCTATCTTCCCTAGCAACCGGGCCAATTTGGTTGCTAAGGAGACCTGGCTGGAGTCACTCAGCATGCCTTGGATTCAAACTGGTGACTTCAGGTGTGGTAGTCAACGTCTTTACTCGCTGAGCTAACCAGACCCCCTTTTCTCCCAATTTGGAATGCCCAATTCCCACTACTTAGTAGGTCCTCGTGGTGGCGCAGTTACTCGCCTCAATCCGGGTGGCAGAGGATGAGTCTCAGTTGGCTCCACTTCCAAGGCCGTCAATCCGCGCATCTTATCACGTGACTCGTTGAGAGCGAGAACCACTAATCATCACTTTGAGGAGGTTACCCCATGTGACTCTACCCTCCCTAGCAACCGGCCCAATTTGGTTGCTAAGGAGACTCACAGCATGTAGAGGCTCATGCTACTCTCCATGATCCACACACAACTCACCACACGCCCCATTGAGAGCGAGAACCACTAATCACGACCACGAGGAGGTTACCCCATGTGACTCTACCCTCCCTAGCAACCGGGCCAATTTGGTTGCTTAGGAGACCCGACTGGAGTCACTCAGCACGCCCTGGATTCGAACTTGCGACTTCAGGTGTGATATTCAGCGACAATACTCGCTGAGATACCCAGACCCCCCCAGGACTTTTAACTTTAAACAACGGAACACGAGGAGATTTATATATTTTAGGGATGTCCCGATACCATGTTTTGGAGGAGTACGAGACGAGTACTGGAAATCGCAGCTTTTACGGTTAGATAATCTCACTAGGACATAACGTGACTTATATTTGTGCGCTGAATGTTTACATAATAACATTCATAAGTCAGAGTTTTAGGTATCGGAGCATTTTTAAGAGCATTAGCACGAGCGCATGAGCACAGTATCGGGACATCCCTAATATATCTATATTTCACTAGAGGAGGTTTACTGATGAGGAATTATATTGTCTAATATTTCAGCATTTTAGCCTCATTAGTCACCATTAGTCACATGTATCACCATAGTAACAGGACGTGGGTCCAGGTGCATTTATCTCTGAAGTCCTGACTGGCACTGAATCAAATCTCATCTCAGCACACCTGTCTTGAGTTTAGGCTTCAGCGGAGTGAGAGTGTGCTTGCATGAAATATTCAAAAGGCCTAATGATGATGTGCTGAATCAGGTCAGAGGTCACAGTGGATGATGGAGAGTTTTTTCCGACTGTATTGCATTTGTGCGTTTTCATCTTTGAATATGACGGCTTGTTAAGAGGTCACGGCAGAGGTCAGCTAAAGGCATTCGAATTTCAACAGGAAGTCCATTACACGTCTCTTCCCCTGCTGACCACCAACATCGTTGGACCATTCTGCAGGGCACAGTCTGTGACCTCTGTGACCTTTTCCATAAGCCAATATTCTTTTGCCATAAGCTTATTTTTTCAGGTGTACGTATCCTATCCTAGAGCATTATACTTTCATTATTGCTGGTTTCTAAGGCAGCCGTGACTATAACTATTGCTCATTTTTAGGGTTAGCTTAGGGTTGAAAGCTTCTGTATCTGTTACATTAAAAGGTACACAAATATTGAGCACTTTGTGTACACTTTCTATGAAGCCCATATATATATAATGCATTGTAAAGGCATTATACTGCATTTATAATGTCTCATAAAACACCTTATGATAAGTTATAACTTCTCATTATAATTACTATTATACATTTACATTATAAGTACATTAGTACGTACTTATATAAGTACATTATAAGACTTCCCCTATTCATAGTTATACTTTAGAGTATAATGTGTTGTTATAACACAAGCAATATTCAGTTATAACACATCAGAAGTTAATAAAGTTAATAAGTGCTTTATAGTGTAAAGAGTTAAAAGACTTTATGTCTTTATCATGTTATAAGTGTCTTTGACTGCTTTAAATAAAGTTATAAAAGCAATATCTTCTTATAAACAGTCATAATATAAGATGCACAAACATTAAAGTTTATTGAAAAGAGTCAAGTATGGAATCAGTTTGACTTATACTGTATGTATATATATATATATATATATATATATATATATATATATATATATATATATATATTAGGGCTGTCAATTTAACGCATTAATTCAGTTTGATTAATTTTATTAAATAAATAAATTAACGCAATTAATTGCAATGCCCCCGGACCGTAATAAGGAAGAGTCCTGAGAAATGCTTGTAGTACCACCTGTTTACTCCAGAGGGCAGTAAGTGAAACTTCAGCTGTGTGAGCAACACACAGTTTATACAGTGAAGAAACACTTCAGCAGCAGCACAGACATGCATTACGTTCTTGCATTCAAACACTTGATGGAGCGCAAATCTGAACTAAGAGATCTCAAGATGTGTTTAAAGATTGAGTATTAAACTATATTTAACTGACACAGTGACCTAAAAATGTATGTTTATGACGCAACACAATTTTTAAATATTTAAAGATAACTATAATTATTTCATCATTATATATTGAATTATTGTTATATGAGGGGCTTTCAGCAAATATTTGTATATGCGATTAAATGCGATTAATTAATCGGACACCATGTAATTAATTTGATAAAAAAAAAATTATTGATTGACAGCTTTAATATTGACATGTATATATATATCCTTGGGTGTGTTTACATCCAAGAAGATCGGCTAAATGTGTGATCAACAGACATATTTAGAGTTTCTGATATATTTTAATTGTAGATTTACACGTGTTTTTCGTAATATCTCAAAATGTACATGAAATGTGTGTTATTTTGTATTTTGTGCATGTGTAATGTTTATAACTTCCAGCATGCCTTATAATGTGTAATAACCACTTATAAATATGTTATGGATGTTTATTAGAAGACTAAAAGCTTTTGTCACTTAAAGCATACCTAATATTATATATATATATATATATATATATATATATATATATATATATATATATATATATATATATATATATAATACTTTGTGTTATAAGCTATAACACAAGTTATAACTTGTGTTATAACTTGTGATGTGTTGCTTGTGTTATAATGCATTGTACTTTAAGGTGTATCTATGAATAGGTATATAATAATGTATTATAATTGTGGTTGCAATTATTTTCTGTATATTAACATAGTATACGATGTATTATGAGACATTACTAATGCATTATAAATATGGGCTTCATATTGTTACTGCATATTATAAGCACATATTATCAGTCATATTATACCCTCATATAATATGATCCAACCCAGCAGATCGAGGAATGTGTGTGTGTGTGTGTGTGTGTGTGTGTGTGGCCTGGGTTAGCAGGTAATACACACTAATCACATGGTTCTGACTGTAATCGCACCAGATTACACGCGCACACACACACACACACACACACACACACACACACACACACACACACACACACACTGGGAAATCCTCAAATGAAAGAACTGCTGGATTGAACCCAATTTAATCCATGTCAGTTCACTTAATCAGTAATGCATCATTGCAGTTAAAGGAAGGAGGCTACTTCTATAAATCAATATTTATGCTATACTCCTGCAGTTTGACTAATGCAATCTGAATATTCATGGGAATCACAAGTTTATTTGAGGATTAGGACCCCTCTTGAAATGTGATTGGAAGTATCTGGGAGGGATTTCTCATTGACAGCATTGAGATTAAAACAGAGCAAATGGAGATTTGTTTCCTGAAAGTGTCTCGTTTTGAGTTTCAGAAGAGAGCTTTGTAAACAGCCTAAGGTAAAGGTTTAAGGGGTTTAACTATGGTCTGTTCATCATATAAAGGTTTATCGCTTCAGAGGTCTTGGAATATTATTATTGTTTTTTTATGACACTTTTGGGTGCTTTATTATGTCCTGTTGTTGTATTGAATTCAGCCAGAAGGACATTTATTAAATTATTTGCTTTTTTGTTCTGCATAAGAATTTGGAACGGGGTTAAACAAAACGACTGAAAACTCCTGAAAGTTTGTGAGGTTTGAAAGAGAAACTGCTGAGCAATAAAAACAAAACCTGTTCGACATTCATTTCATCACCTTTTGACAGTTACGTGCATTTCAGTGCAACTGTCTCTCCAATTTACATCTTTGTATCATAACAAACAGTCTAACATTTCTTGTTTAAACAGTACACACACACACGCACACACACACACACGCACACTAACGCATGTTCACTAACATACACACACACTCACTAACACACACACACACACACTCATTAACACATACACGCACACTAACACACACACACACACACACACGCTCACTAACACACACACACACACATGCACACACACTAACACACACACACACACACACACACACGCACACTAACGCATGTTCACTAACATACACACACACTCACTAACACACACACACACACTCATTAACACATACACGCACACTAACACACACACACACACACGCTCACTAACACACACACACACACACATGCACACACACTAACACACACACACACACACACACACGCACACTAACGCATGTTCACTAACATACACACACACTCACTAACACACACACACACACACTCATTAACACATACACGCACACTAACACACACACACACACACGCTCACTAACACACACACACACACATGCACACACACTAACACACACACGCACACTAACACACACACACACGCTCACTAACACACACACACACACATACACGCACACTAACACACACACGCACACTAACACACACACACACGCTCACTAACACACACACACACACACTAACACGCACACTAACGCACACTCACTAACACACACACACATACACGCACATTAACGCACACACACACACATACACGCACACTAACGAACACACACACACATACACGCACACTAACGCATGTTCACTAACATACACACACACTCACTAACACACACACACACACACTCATTAACACATACACGCACACTAACACACACACACACACACGCTCACTAACACACACACACACATGCACACACACTAACACACACACGCACACTAACACACACACACGCTCACTAACACACACACACACACATACACGCACACTAACACACACACGCACACTAACACACACACACACGCTCACTAACACACACACACACACACACACTAACACGCACACTAACGCACACTCACTAACACACACACACATACACGCACATTAACGCACACACACACACATACACGCACACTAACGAACACACACACACATACACGCACACTAACACACACACGCACACTAACACACGCTCAATAACACACACACACGCTCACTAACACACACACACACTAACACACATGCACACACTCATTAACACACACACACTTACTAAAAAACACAAACATACACGCACACTAACGCACGCTCACTAACACACACACACACACACATACACGCACACTAACACACACACACACACGGACACTAACACACGCTCACTAACACACAAACACACACACTCACACACACACACTCACTAACACACACACACTCACTAACACACACGCACACTAACACACACACACACACACTCACTAACACACACACACTCACTAACACACAAACACACACACTCACACACACACACTCACTAACACACAAACACACACACTCACACACACACACACACTCACACACACACACTCACTAACACACACACACACTCACTAACACACACACACACACTCACTAACACACAAACACACACACTCACACACACACACTCACTAACACACACACACTCACTAACACACACGCACACTAACACACACACACACACTCACTAACACACACACACTCACTAACACACAAACACACACACTCACACACACACACTCACTAACACACAAACACACACACTCACACACACTCACTAACACACACACACTCACTAACACACACACACACTCACACACACACACACTCACTAACACACAAACACACACACTCACACACACACACTCACTAACACTCACACACACACACTCACTAACACACAAACACACACACTCACACACACACACTCACTAACACACACACACTCACTAACACACACGCACACTAACACACACACACACTCACTAACACACAAACACACACACTCACACACACACACTCACTAACACACACACACACTCACTAACACACACACACACTCACTAACACACACTCACTAACACACACACACTCACTAACACACACGCACACTAACACACACACACACTCACTAACACACAAACACACACACTCACACACACACACTCACTAACACACACACACACTCACTAACACACAAACACACACCCTCACACACACACACTCACTAACACACACACACTCACTAACACACACACACACTAACACACACACACACTCACTAACACACAAACACACACAAACACACACACTCACTAACACACACACACTCACTAACACACACGCACACTAACACACACACACACTCACTAACACACAAACACACACACTCACACACACACACTCACTAACACTCACACACACACACTCACTAACACACAAACACACACACTCACACACACACACTCACTAACACACACACACACTCACTAACACACACGCACACTAACACACACACACACACTCACTAACACACAAACACACACACTCACACACACACACTCACTAACACACACACACACTCACTAACACACACACACACACTCACTAACACACAAACACACACACTCACACACACACACTCACTAACACACACACACACTCACTAACACACACACACACACTCACTAACACACAAACACACACACTCACACACACACTCACTAACACACACACACACTCACTAACACACACACACACTCACTAACACACAAACACACACACTCACACACACACACTCACTAACACACACACACACTCACTAACACACACACACACTCACTAACACACAAACACACACACTCACACACACACACTCACTAACACACACACACTCACTAACACACACGCACACTAACACACACGCACACTAACACACACGCACACTAACGCACGCTCACTAACACACAAACACACACACACTCACTAACACACAAACACACACACTCACACACACACACTCACTAACACACACACACTCACTAACACACACGCACACTAACACACACGCACACTAACGCACGCTCACTAACACACAAACACACACACACTCACTAACACACACACACGCACACTCACTAACACACAAACACACACACACTCACACACACACACTCACTAACACACACACACATGCTCACTAACACACACACACACTAACACACATGCACACACTCATTAACACACACACACACACAGTCACACAAACACACACACACACACACACACTCACTAACACACACACACATGCTCACTAACACACACACACACTAACACACATGCACACACTCATTAACACACACACACTTACTAAAAAACACAAACATACACGCACACTAACGCACGCTCACTAACACACAAACACACACACACGCTCAGTAACACACACACGCACACTAACACACACGCACACTAACGCACACTCACTAACACACAAACACACACACACGCTCAGTAACACACACACGCACACTAACACACACGCACACTAACGCACACTCACTAACACACAAACACACACACGCTCACTAACACACACACACACACTCACTAACACACAAACACACACTCACAAACACACACACACAGTCACACAAACACACACACACACACACACACACACACTCACTAACACACAAACACACACACACGAACACACAGTCACACACACACACACACACACACACACACAGTCACACAAACACACACACACACACACACACACACTCACTAACACACAAACACACACACACAAACACACAGTCACACACAGTCTTTAAACCCTCCTTTGGCCCTATTGACTGTGTGTGTGTGTGAGTTGTAAGTGTGTGTGACTTCCATTGTAAGTGCCTCATTGTAACCTTGATTTGTGACGAGTCTAAATACATTTTTGTGACAATCAGCATTATGCCACCAATGCTTTTGATTGAGTTTAGCGTGCATTAAACCCGTAATATTCCTTTAACAAACAGCATCTGCAGCCTTTATGTCTGAAATTATAAAGCACTCAATCACAGCACCGACACACACATTAACACACACTCCGATCACGACGATAATGGAAGTCGAATTGAAACCCTGAAATCACCAGCAAAGAATGTGGAAAGGGACACACATCATGTTCTGGGAAAATACCAGTGTGGATAAATACAGCTGTGGCGTATCAGTGTGTATGTGTTTAGAACATTCCCATTTGGAATCAGACAAGGCCAAACAGCGCCAGAAGGCTCTTAAATTTTCCCTCTCTGATAACAGAGTGAGACCGGACTGATCCCAAAGCAGCACGACCCATTTGCCAGGACCACAGCTGGGAAACAAACCGCCACATGAAGGACTTAAAGGGACAGTTCACACAAAGTCATCATTTATTCACCCTTATGTTGTTTCAAACCTGCATGACTTTATTCCTTGGAACACAATAGGAGATCTTAAGAGTGTTAGTCTGATTCGCCGTTCACGTTACGTTGTATCTTTTTGTCCATACATTGTGAACGATGACTCCACATTCTCTTAAACATCTCCTTTAGTGTTCCTCACAAGAATGAAGGTTATATGGGTTTGGAACAACATGCTGATGAATAAATAATGATGAAATTTGCATTTTTGGGTGAACTGTCCCATTGAGGGCGAAGAAGAGAGAGAGTTGGCGGCAGCACTCCATGTGAAACATAAAGAATGGATGTTTGTGTCAGCAGGGCTGCGTTCTCCACAGAGTTTAAAGTGGACTAGTCCATTCATCAACAGCTGCGGGGGTGGCAACTTGCCATTGAAAGGTACAAATGGTATTTCCCTCAAATTCAGGTCATCTCGGTTAAAAACACGGAGGAAAACACTGCAGGAAAGACTGAAAGACTCACACACACTCTCAGACTCAATCCGAGGAAAAGGAAATTCCTTCATGGATGCTTCCAATGGTTCTCAGAAGCCCTGTTTACACCTGGTTTTAAGATCCGAGCCGGGAATTGCCCCCATAGAGTTCCCTTGTGTTCCCCATAACAATAAATAATGTCCATTGAACATGGATTTGATCTGTTGAACAAATGACAGGCAAAGATTTTAAAGAGAGCCACAATGAAAGATTCATAGAAGATATAAAACAGTTATAGTCAACAGAACTGAACTCACATTTGATACGTTTGTACTGTATATAATAGAACAAATATTCATATAATGCATATTTTGGGCAATTCTATGACAATGTCAACCACATCATAGACAAACAAATGTTTAAACCAAAGGTACAAAACACCCTTTTAAGTTCTATTGTGGTATGATAGTGGATAATGCCATACACACCGCTAGAGGGCGCCGCTTGCTTACACAATGCTACTTTTAAACGCAGCTTTGCAAGATTTGGTAATCGCACAAGACCATATTGTGATTTCAATCTTGCAGCCTGAATGGATACCATACCAATGTCCAGTACAGCCGCTCCCAATAAGCAGACTACGTAGGGCACCGACTCCCTAGGGTGGCACCATCTTACCATATTACCCTAGGAGGGCACCAAAAAGTCCACCGGCTGCCCTTACTCGCACGTTATATGTTATTCAAGGACCCAGAGCAGTTGCGGAACACAGATGAACACTTCACGCTCATATCACGCTGTGGAGCGGAGGGGGGCGGGGCCGGGCTAGAATGTCGCACGCCCGGTCCCCAATTGGCCTGATGGGGCGCGCGAGGGATAAAGGCGGCCGGTGACGACGGTTCGAGAGAGAGAGAATTACGACACACACAGTGCGACATTCTAGCCCAGCCCCCCCCCCTCTCCGGTCCACACACGCAAATAAAGTTCTGTGAAGTTCTTAACCAGGGCTGGACTGGTAATCTGGCATACTGGGCATTTTCACGGTGGGCTGACACACTTTGGGGCCGATCAGGGGTGGACTGGCCATCGGGAGAACCGAGCGGGCCGGTGGGCCAGTTGCGAGACCTGCCGAATGGGTCGCGATTAGCTAAAACGAGCCGCTACGTTATGCAGAACGGACCACAAAACGGCGCCGCGATATGCAGAAAAGGACAGTGAACACCCCCCTCACCCCTCCCCCAAACAACTTTTGGCTCAACCCCCTGCCCTGCCCTGCCCCCCCACTCAACAAGTTTTGGGCCAGTTGCCATGTAAAATCCCGGGCCGATTTCTCTTCCCAGTCCAGCCCTGTTCTTAACAGTCAGATATTATCAAACACAACCTAGAAGCATCACAATATGTGCCAAACTAAGCAAGGACATCTCCTTCGGTCTCTCGCACACCCTCCGAAAGACACAATTAGCAGCTTAAGTGGAACAAAAGCAGCTGTATGGATGTGTATTAAGATGCACTGAGCCTGACGGACTGAAAGACATCGTGCACTGAGAACCTGGAACGAAAAGAAAGAGAGAGAGACTTGTTTTGCTGGAGAGTTGAATGACAGGAAAGGGGCGAGAGGGGGGTGACGGGGTCTCCCAAGGAAATACCTGCTGGATCAAACACCGCTGCCTGCAGGAAAATGCATGTGCATGTGTGTGTGGAAAGAATGTGTTCGGAAACCCCTCCTTGTCTCCGGAATGTGCCATAATATATATTCCTCATATTTACTAACAATGCTAAAGCCATTACAGCCACAATACACACATTTACTACTCAGAGAACACTCTTTGACCATCCTGAAAGGTCATTTTGGGAGGTGTTATGAGGTCTTTTCTGTAATCATAAGATTCAAGTGGTAAAAAACTGTGAATATTAAAGGTGCTGTAAGATTTTAGCTGTTCTACTTCCACGAGAAATGAGCTTTATTGGGACCGATGTCGTGCAGAAACGGTTGTTAAACACAACAGCAGCACAACAGCGCCCTCAGCTGACAACTGCTGTGAATAACACGGCATAAAAATGAAGGTAAGTCTCGATAATTCGCTGCAACTACAACACTTTTTTCAATGAAAGAATCAAAACGCAAGGTGAAAAAAAAACCTAATTACTTGGTTAATTTTTAGTGCTTTCTTGAGTCTATGTACAAAATATATATATATATATGTACACATTTCATTTTTTTCATTTTTGTTTTCTTAAAAAAATTTGATCTGAATTTGTTTTTTTCTTAAAGAGGCGACACATTAGATTTTTTTCTCTCGCTGCTTAACAACCATGTAACCAAGTGAATTCTTTATTTCAGGCTTCCACAGCTGTCCCTTCACTTATTTCTGTGTGCTCTGTTACTATAGCAGCAGTCTGTCTGTCATAAGGGACCCTGGAACAGACGAGCACTTTGCTATCATTTATTCCGGTATGTCAGTGCAAGTCTGGTTTAGTCTGGTCTGGTCTGCTCAGCAGTGCTCTGTTCACACAGCAGGAAGGCAGAAGAGATACACAGTCTGAATACTGA
>NC_068296.1:2914976-2917476 GCF_025860055.1 Xyrauchen texanus | reverse complement strand
TTTGTTATGATTTTGAATGACGTTCAATGGCATTTGGATGGAAATGACATGTACACTAGTGATTATGTCCAAGGGCTTTTCAAACCACAATGGTTGAAAAGGCAACACAAAGACCAACTGGCACAATTCAATGGTCCATGCAGAGAAATGCACTTGTTGTCTTTTACAATAGTAAAATCATAGGATTACAGAAAGTCGGAGGGTCATGATGTAATGTCACCATGTTACACAGAAACTCACTGGCTTATAGTCACTGACAGCTGGAGTCTAATGAATGACCACAGCACATGCATTTCTATTTGTGCTCATGCTGCTATGGTACTGAAGAGCAATACTAGACTATAGAACCACAACAGCAGGGTAAAGAATCACAATACAGATCTCACTCACACTACTGTCCAAACATAATGTGGCTGAATGCGTATTGATATGTGCACAATACATCAGATGGGAGTATATAGTCATACTAATGCGAAGGAGAGGAGAGAGAGAATTCATAACATCTCAAAAGGCGTTGACTGCATGTTTAATGGCAATTGCTTATATATTTAATGGTGTATTTTTGGATGCTCAAAAATCGAGATATTGCCTATTGTTTTTATGTGAATAAATAAAGGTAAATGTCTAGTTTCAACATTATTTGCACATCAGACCTTTGTTTTGATGGAAAGAAAAACTAGTTTCTTAGCATGTGACCAACCATTGGTTTTCGACCATTGAAAAACTGCACAATTTGTGCATGGAGCCACATTAAGAGCCCCATATCTCTGGGATTTAACCATATAGGGCCTTTAAAATAAATATACAACAAGGAAAGTTTATTATGAATCAGATAATTCAAGGATATTAAGATATCTGTAATATTTCTGGAGTTGTAGGCACTCCGACTTTGGAAAACAACACAAAAAACGTCTGTTTTCCCATTTTTGGTGCCACGCCATTGGCATATAGTGCAACAAGAGGTGCTGATGTCAACTGATTTTAGTAATAGAGCTACCAATCTCTGTGTAAACTTAAAATAATGATGCTGACACCTTTCTAAGGATATTTGTTTGACCTGTAGTTTTGCTCCAAAATCATAGGCGAAAACTGTCATTTTGACCCTCATCTAGAAAATAATGGATGCCATTTGATATTGTCTTTCATCATCATTAATGTTTATAATTCTCCAGCAAAGTGTTAACAAAAATCATCAAATAACAACTACATTTATCAGAAAACTAAAGATCACAGAGTGTGAACAACTTAAACTAAATTAAAAACTGTAATAACCTTGTAGGGAGCACATGTGAAATGTTCCACGACGACTCCAAGAACATGTGATTGGTCGATTATGTGAAATCAGAATAAAAAAATGTCCTCCCCTTTTCTCCCCAATTTGTAATGCTCCAAGTCCTCGTAGTGGCGTATTGACTCGCATCAATCCGGGTGGCGGAGGACGAATCTCATAACGTGGCTTGTTGAGCGTGTTACCATGGAGACGTAGCGCGTGTGGGGGCTTCACGCTATTCTCCGAAGCATCATCGCACAACTCACCACACGACGCAATGAGAGCGAGAACCACTAATCGCTACCACAAGGAGGTTACCCCATGTGACTCTACCCTCCCTAGCAACCGGCCCAATTTGGTTGCAATGGAAGTTTGTAGCATTTTGTGTTTTCGGAATGTTCAAAACGTGCGTTTGATTCTTTTGACTCTATGAGGTCACAGGCTGCTGTTTCCTGAGGGGTGAGAACATCATCCTCTGTCATTTAGATATGTGAATGTGTTTGTGTGCGCGACTATTGTGTGGAAGGAGATGGTCAAATATTTAGAAATGGAGGTTGTTCACAACCTTGTGTGTGTGCACTATACTGTGGAACCCTGGGAAATACTGCGGTATTCACTGATTTCACACTATGCACACATACACAGAAAGACAGAAACACACATTCAATATGAACCATATTAATCACACTGGCACATCTATGAGCCAGCCAAGTGCTGGACATCCTTCTGCTTTAAGATACAGTCCCTGACTTAATGAACAAATAACTATATTATGTGTGAAATAGCAATTTATATATCACATATTACAGCAGATGGAAACTGTATTGACCAGCCAGCATTATATGTGTTATATAATTGTATATATACAAAACTATCCATTTTGTAATGCATTATAACACGTGATATAACATGAAATTGCGTGTTGTTCATGTATTTTAAAAAGCACACTTTTTTAAGTATTATAATGTATGATAATTGTGTTTACAATATTAACACAAACATACAACCGATTACAAGGTGTAATCTTACACACACACACACACACACACACACACACACACACACACACACACACACACACACACACACACACACACACACACACACACACACACACACACACACACACACACACACACACACATACATACACACTCACACTCACACACACCCACACACACTCACACACACACACACACTCACACACACACGCACACATACAATCACACT
>NC_068296.1:2902476-2912476 GCF_025860055.1 Xyrauchen texanus | reverse complement strand
ACACCCCCCAGAACGACATGAATAGACCATTGAAAGAGAAAGACGAGTCAAATATGAGATTGTGTGTGTGTCTGATGCCTGTGCAATGGTCCATTCTTTATTCGTATTTTTAGCACAAAGCTCTGCATTTGTTCAAGACGGAGGAACATTCTGGAGGTTTTGAGGGGTGATGCATCCTGTTTTGGGGGATGATTGTGACCCCCACTGACCCCTGACTGAGGACGGGTGTTTATGGGAACAGAGTGTGAGATGTAATTTAAACCAGTAGACATCAAGTTCACATGGAGGTTGGAAGGATTTTTAAAGGCTTGTCATCTTGTATGTTTTAGATGCATAATTATGTCGGAAGTGCGCCTATAATGCCTACGTATACACCTAAACAGGCTTTGTTCTTGTCTTTGTGTGAGTGAAAGGAGGACTCTCATTTCTCAGGCTGCTCCAGGGAAGTTGATATTGCAGCCCTCGCATGCCGAAGTCAGTGAGAAGCGTATGCATGTGTGTGTGTGTGTGTGTGTGTGTGTGTGTGTGTATGGAAGACTTTTCCCTCCAAAAGATCAGTTTGAGCTAGAGGGGATGTCTTAATGGAGGAGAAAACAATCAAAGTGATAGAGGCAGCAGGGTGTGTGTGTGTGTGTGTGTGTGTGTGTGTGTGTGTGTGTGTGTGTGTGTGTGTGTGTGTAGCAAGATTACTGGAGGGCCCAACTGAAGAAGCAAGTACATTATGATGCAACACTGCTCTAAAAGATCAAGAATTTAAGTCTATCTGTCACTATTGAAGAACAAAGTTTAAATCTCAACTCTGTGAAATCTTAAGCAAGTATATGCAGATAGTAACTTGATTACTTTAAATCTCACGTAAACAGTTTTTTGCTTTTTACATGAGCTGAATGAATATAAAACTACTCATTTAAAGTTGTTGATTGAAGGTATAGATATAGAAACAATAAAGTTTAAGTTTATGCCAAATAAATCCAGATATACACAAACATAGAAGTCGTTTGAGGGTTTAGGACGACTTGTGATTACTCAGAGTAAGTCACTGCAGGTTCCTGGGTAGCTCAGCGGGTATTGATGCTGACTATCACACCTGGAGTCGCGAGTTCGAATCCAGGGTGTGCTGAGTGACTCCAGCCAGGTCTTCTAAGCAACCAAATTGGCCCGGTTGCTAGGGTGGGTAGAGTCACATGCAGGGCTTTTACATGACAACTGGCCCAACTGTTGTTTTATGCATATCGCTGCATCATTTTGTGGCTCATTGTTGCTTATCTCGGCACGTTTCGCGGCCGAACCACCGTCCCGCTCGGTTCTCCCGATCCAGATTACCAGTCCAGCCCTGGTCACATGGGGTAACCGCCTCGTCGTCATTATAATGTGGTTTGCCCTCATTAGGGCGTGTGGTGAGTTGTGCGTGGATGCTGTGGAGAATAGCGGGAAGCCTCCACATGCGCTACGTTTCCGCGGTAACGCACTCAACAAGCCACGTCATAAGATGCGCGGATAGACGTCTCAGACGTGGAGGCAACTGAGATTCGTCCCCCGCCACCCGGATTGAGGTGAGCCACTACGCTACCATGAGGACTTAGAGCACATTCCAAATCGGGGACAAAAAAGTGGAGAAAATGAAAAAAATAAAAATAAAAAACAAACAAACAGTAAGTCGCTACAGAGCTCTTTTGCTGTGGTTTGTCTGCTCAGGATTTATGGGTAATGTAGTTCCACTATTAAACAAGCCTCACAGTGAAATCGGAAAGAGTGGACAGACTTTTCTTGCGTCAAAATCAGTCCACGTTAACCAAAATTTCGAAACTCTGCCCCCAGTGGGCAAAACAGTAAGTGTTGTAGGGCATATGGGTACGTGTGAGCTCCATTTATGTCCAGGTGAGGTCGCCAAAAGCTAGTAGTGAAGCAAGTTGTATTTAGCTTTATACAATGAAGAGAAAAGCATATATTTACAGATTCTATCCCCAAACCCAACCCTTACCTTAACCATTAGTGGAGTAAAAAGTAATGTTAGAGGGAAAAGTGAAACCTCCGAATCATGTTCATCATTCAAACTTGGTTACTGTCTGGCTTTGAACCCTAGTCTCCCACGCAGGTGATGCCACATGCAGCCAATCATGCCAGGTGGAAAGGTAAACACATTGAAACCACTGCAAACATGCCTGATAAGAATGGTGCATGTCAGTGCGTCGCCAATACATAGTCGCCAAGGGTACCGAAACTCATGGTAGGCCTGTCTTTATAAGCTTATAAGGCAACTGAGTTTCGTCCTCTGCCACCCAGATTGAGTTACTGCGCCACTGCGAGGAACTAGACAGTGGAAATTGGGCGAGCCAAATGGGGGCGAAAAAAGGAATACAATTTAAAAAGAAAACAATTGTTATTGTTAATGATCAATGTGACAGGGCGGAGGGCGGGCCGGGTCGTGATTCTACACACCCGGTCCCTTATCAGGCTAATCAAGCGTCCGAGAGGGATAAAGGTCGACTGCGGGAGAGAGAGATCGTTTACGGGCAGCTGACCGCCATGTGTGTGTTTGTCTTTTGTTTAAGTTTCTCATTAAACTATTATTTATATTGTCAAGCCGGTTCTCCCCTCCTCCTTGCCCGTCTAAATCCCTTTACACTGGTGCCGAAGACCCAGGAAGGAGGAGGGATACGTCGTAGTAGAGTTCTCGCCACTACCGTCCACCCCAACGGAGCAGCCATTGCCGGGAGACGAGGAGCCCGGCTGCCTGGAAGCGGAGGGGTCTGAGAACGCCGACCGCCTGGAGCGGGAGAACCGCTGGCAGGGGCGGGGGAGACCCCTTCTGTTCCCCGAGAATGCGGCGGGGCGTTCTGTCCGCCAGGGGCTGGAGGACTGCCTCTGATCCGCCCGGAGAGGCGCGGCTGTCATCCGTTAGAGGGTGGAGGAGTGGATGAGGAACTAGCTACGGCGTATCAGAGAACTGGCTCTCTGCGTTGGCCTTTTCCCTCTCGTTTAAATTTTACAGTGTTTTTCTGGGGGGTACTACACTGTTACAGGAAGTAATACATTTTTATTATTTTTGTTTCCCTCCCCTTGTCCCCTCCCTCATCCAGGTAGACGGGGATGACCTGCTGGTAGACGGGGCGAAAGGCATGCCCCCCCCCAGGGAAAGAGAGGCGGGGGTGTACGTCATGCCGGGGGCTCCCCAGCCTGAGAGAACGAGGGAGGAATGTGGCAGGGCGAAGGGCGGGGCTGGGTCATGATTATACACACCGGTCCCTTATCAGGCTAATCAAGCCTCCAAGAGGGATAAAGGCCGACTGTGGACAGTGGTGCGACGAGAGAGATCGTTTACAGATATGTCCGTCATGTGTGTGATTGTCTTTTGTTTAAGTTTCTCATTAAACTATTATTTATATTGACAAGCCGGTTCTCGCCTCCTCCTTGCCCGTCTAAATCCCTTTCCAATCAATTACTAACCCAATGGTAAAAATTAAAGCAAGCTTGCATGCACGTACACATCTGCTCCGATACGTTCTTGATTTCACACATAGTGGAATCACGATGTGTTACTATGGAGTCATTTAAACAACAGCTGACTTTGCACAACCTAAAGCACACACTTGCATATTAACCCACATTTTCTCTGCATCATGCCTGACCTGTTTCTTAATAGAAGGCAACAGAACGGTTACATTTAACAAGCCTCAATTAGCACTCTGCTTTAGCTGAGCAGCTGAGAGTTAGCACACTGCCCTGAGACAATCTCCATCGATGGCACACAAAACAAGGCCCAATTAAAACCCACACACAACAATGGGTCTCCAAGGAGAACCCCGGCGGTCCACTAAACATGGAGAGAAAAAAGGAACCATTTCTACAGCCAAACGTCTTCTGTAGTTTCAGGAAGAAGCGTTGGACTGGAAATCTGGCTTAGAAATAACAACTGGTCGCACCACATTACAGCACAACAACAAGCCGAGAGATAAGTATGTGACTCAGACTCAAACGGACTCAAAACCAGGAAATGAGGAGGAGGAAATGGAAGTGGGAATTAGAAAGGACAGGAAATAGAACAGAAAAGCTTCAGAAGAGAAAAGAATAATGGACTGGCATGGACAATGAAGAATTGAGGGGGTGAGGAAGAGATTGTTTGGGGCAGATGAGGGACGAATCAAGGGTAAGTGCCTCTTGAAGCACAGTGATTCTGTAACCAATGACAAACAAGCATAAAAGTTTTACGTTTTGTAAAGCCCAGTGTGGAGCGGAGGGGGGCGGGGCCGGGCTAGAATGTCACACGCCCGGTCCACAATCGGCCTGATGGGCCGGTGACAATGGTTCGAGAGAGAGAATTACGGGCGGGCATGTCTGTCATGTGTGTGTTTATGTTTGTGCTTTTGGTTTAAGTTTTCATGAAATTATCATTTATATTGACAAGCCGGTTCTCGCCTCCTCCTTGCCCATGTAACCCCCTTACATTGGTGCCGAAACCCAGGAAGGAGGAGGGATGCCCGTCACAGAGTCCTCGACACTACCGTCCACCCGGGGGAGCGCCGCTACCATCTGCCGGGTGACGGAGTAGCCCGACCGCCCGGACGCGGGGAACGGCCGCCGTCCACGGGGCGAGTGGGGACTGGATTCCCGGACCGCCTGGAGCGATGGAGCCACTGCCAGGGGTGGAGGAGTGCCCTGCCATCCCCCAGAAACGTGGAGGGGTCGAGTGAAGACCGCCGTCCGCGAGGGGAGGAGGGAAGTAACTCCCCGATTGCCTGGAGGGGTTGGCCGCTGCCAGGGATGGAGGAATGTCCCCAGGTGCCACCAGAAAAGCGGAGGGGCGTTCTGTCCGCTGGGGGTCGGAGATTTGACTCCGGTTCGCCCGGAGAGGAGCGGCTGTCGTCTGCCGGAGAGTGTGGAGGAGTGTTCGAGGACCACACGACGGTACATCAGAGAACCGGTGAGTGAGCTTCTTCTCTCTCTTCTCTCTCTCTCTCTTTCGCACCGTGTTGGCTTTTTCCCTCGCCGATTTTTTGTTGTTGTTGTTTTCCCCTCCTGTCTCCTCCCAGGTCGAGGAAGGCGGGGATGACCTGACAGGGCACAAAGCACACCCCTCACCAGGGAGAGGGGGTGTAGGTCATGCCATATATATATATATATATATAAATAATAATAATGATAAAAAACATTTAAAAAAAAAATAATGATTTAGAGTACCGATAAAGTAGAAATGAACCCATTAAAAAAGGTAATAAATTAAACAAGTAACAATAATTATAGAAAAGTAATTAAGAAAGAAAAATGTACAATTTGACTAATTGCGGCATGGAAGCCTCATACAGATGAAAACGAGAAATGGCAGAGCACAAAAACCAAAGAAAGGAAACAGCGGAGGGAAGGAGAAGCGAGGGGAGGGGTCGCTGGTAATCAGAGATGGAGAATGAAGCCCTTGTTCATTTGATTAAACCGCTTTGTCTGCTAATAGCAATGTTATGCCTTATCAACCACTCCGTCCCCCCAAACCTTGTCTGCACCCTCACCGGAAATCCGTAAATTACAGCCGTGTTTCAAAAGAGCCAATCAACCAAACCCAGTGAGACAGATGCACAACAAACCACAAGCCTTTATTAAGACCAGCAATGCCTCTTAAAGGTGCGTTACACCCTGAAGACAATCTAATGAAAACACAAGGTAAAGAAACTTCTATCACGTCTCACTTTCACTGGTAAAGTGAACTGATTTGGGTGATTAGCAGCGTCATCAGCTGGGGGGATTTGCATTGGTTGAATGAAGCATTCATGACTGCTCTCTGATTGACAGCTCATTATAGATGTTAAACAGGATGGGAGACATATGTACCCCGGTTATGACCCATATGGACATACGATAGATTAAACATGCATTCGTGCAATAGACAGCTGGAGAACTGTGAGATAGAGAGATATAGTGAGCTTGTGAGAGCGATTGATGGTGCATTGTTTTCAAAAGGAAATTGTAAAAGTTAACTTCAAATTATACAGAGTGACACCTGACACCAAAAATGTCACAAATGAAAAACAAGTTCCTTTAACGGTTCCATTTAAAGATTCTTCAGGACATTTGAGTACAGTAGATTCAATAGAGCCGCTCATTAGAGTCATTTGTTCAGGAATCAGACTACACTGGTCACCCTTTAAGTTTTGTGCTTTAGATTCAAAAGAACCGACTCATTAGAGTCATTTGTTCAGGAATCGGACTACACTGGTCACCCTTTAAGTTTTGTGCTTTAGATTCAAAAGAACCGACTCATTAGAGTCATTTGTTCAGGAATCAGACTACACTGGTCACCCTTTAAGTTTTGTGCTTTAGATTCAAAAGAACCGACTCATTAGAGTCATTTGTTCAGGAATCAGACTACACTGGTCACCCTTTAAGTTTTGTGCTTTAGATTCAAAAGAACCGACTCATTAGAGTCATTTGTTCAGGAATCGGACTACACTGGTCACCCTTTAAGTTTTGTGCTTTAGATTCAAAAGAACTGACTCATAAGAGTCATTTGTTCAGGAATCAGACTACACTGGTCACCCTTTAAGTTTTGTGCTTTAGATTCAAAAGAACCGACTCATTAGAGTCATTTGTTCAGGAATCAGACTACACTGGTCACCCTTTAAGTTTTGTGCTTTAGATTCAAAAGAACCGACTCATTAGAGTCATTTGTTCAGGAATCAGACTACACTGGTCACCCTTTAAGTTTTGTGCTTTAGATTCAAAAGAACTGACTCATTAGAGTCATTTGTTCAGGAATTATAGTAAACTGGTCGTGCTTTAGATTCAATAGAGCCGCTCATTAGAGTCATTTGTTCAGGAATCAGACTACACTGGTCACCCTTTAAGTTTTGTGCTTTAGATTCAAAAGAACCGACTCATTAGAGTCATTTGTTCAGGAATCGGACTACACTGGTCACCCTTTAAGTTTTGTGCTTTAGATTCAAAAGAACTGACTCATTAGAGTCATTTGTTCAGGAATCAGACTACACTGGTCACCCTTTAAGTTTTGTGCTTTAGATTCAAAAGAACCGACTCATTAGAGTCATTTGTTCAGGAATCAGACTACACTGGTCACCCTTTAAGTTTTGTGCTTTAGATTCAAAAGAACTGACTCATTAGAGTCATTTGTTCAGGAATCGGACTACACTGGTCACCCTTTAAGTTTTGTGCTTTAGATTCAAAAGAACTGACTCATTAGAGTCATTTGTTCAGGAATCAGACTACACTGGTCACCCTTAATGTTTTGTGTTTTAGATTCAAAAGAACCAACTCATAAGAGTCATTTGTTCAGGAATTGGACTACACTGGTCACCCTTTAAGTTTTGTGCTTTAGATTCAATAGAGCCGCTCATAAGAGTCATTTGTTCAGGAATCGGTCTACACTGGTCACCCTTTATGTTTTGTGCTTTAGATTCAAAAGAACCGACTCATTAGAGTCATTTGTTCAGGAATCGGACTACACTGGTCACCCTTTAAGTTTTGTGCTTTA
Organism: Xyrauchen texanus; assembly: GCF_025860055.1. Lineage (NCBI taxonomy): Eukaryota > Metazoa > Chordata > Actinopteri > Cypriniformes > Catostomidae > Xyrauchen > Xyrauchen texanus. Next base: position 2,904,999 of record NC_068296.1, on the reverse strand, counting down.
GATTCAAAAGAACTGACTCATTAGAGTCATTTGTTCAGGAATCAGACTACACTGGTCACCCTTTAAGTTTTGTGCTTTAGATTCAAAAGAACCGACTCATTAGAGTCATTTGTTCAGGAATCAGACTACTCTGGTCACCCTTTAAGTTTTGTGCTTTAGATTCAAAAGAACTGACTCATTAGAGTCATTTGTTCAGGAATCAGACTACACTGGTCACGCTATTTGTTTTGTGTTCAAGATTCAAAAGAACCAACTCATTAGAGTCATTTGTTCAGGAATCGGACTACACTGGTTGTGCTGCTGATTCAAAAGAGCCGGTTCATAAGAACCATTCGTTCAGGAATCGGACTACACTGGTCACCTTTTTATGTTTTGTGTTCTAGATTCAAAAGAACCGGCTCATAAGAGTCATTCGTTCAGGAATCGGACTAAAGTGGTCACACGGTCTGTTTCACACCGAAGCTTCAAAAGAACCAACTCATAAGAGTCATTAGTTCATGAATCAGTCTACACTGGTCGCCCTTTAAGTTTTGTGTTTTTGATTCAAAAGAACTGACTCATAAGAGTCATTAGTTCATGAATCAGTCTACACTGGTCACCCTTTAAGTTTTGTGCTTTAGATTCAAAAGAACTGACTCATTAGAGTCATTCGTGTCGTAATCCTATCCCTCATTTGTCAATTAAGATGCAAAAATCCCCAAAATAACAATATACATTAAATTTAATCAAACAATAAAAACAATTTTGACATATAAGATTCCAAATGCACAAACACCTAAGAGAGACTTGGGTGTCTTTCCACACGTGATATCTCACGCATTTCTATCAGCAGGACTTCAGATTAAGTTGCCTCTTATGTAATTTATCCCAGCGTGTGTCTCTGAATCTGTCATATTCATTTCCAGCTGGTGTGGGCCAAACTAAGAAGCTTTACTGTCCTCACTGCAATGCAGAGGGGCTTTAAACCGGCTATCATGACAATCTCAAATTAGTCACGGTGCAGTTTGGTGGAGAGCGCTAATGACATTCGTGTAAGATCAGTTAAGTAGATGGATTCTGCTGCCCGGGGGCTCAGCGATCCTGACGGTGGAAAGAGAGCTTACTAAAGCTGCTTTCACTGTAATGAAGCATCAGTGAATTTAACTTACATGCAGTGCACCTGCAGTGCTGGATATAAGGGCATTCAACTTTACCAGGGGAATAGAGGTAATCACAAATATTGAAGACAGAGAGACATTTCAAGGTTTAAATTATGCATGTAGATCTGCATATAATTGCATGCATGAATGATGCCACAATGCAGTTACAGTCAAGCACCTGTGATTTTGCTGGAGCTGATGGGACGGCCCGGGGCCAGAGGGAATGACCGAGAGAGTGGGAAAGATGGTGAAAATGAGCAGACCTCCGCAGGGGTGCAGTAAAAATAACATGCACAAGAAAATCCTCTAATCTATAATTCATAATGCTGTAATTCTACACATCTGTCTTATCACAAAGAGAGCGAGAGAAGCGCTGTGTAATAATGCATGGTGAAATATTAAAAGCGCGGGGCTTTCACACAACATTAATGTAGGCCGATTCACCATCACACACGGGACGTGCATTTTTTTTAGATTATTTTAAGATAGCTTGGTGTTAGTGGTCAGTTGCCTATATTATAGTACTCCAGTAAATACTGTATGTAGGGGGAGACTGAGTTTATTTTTGAAAGTCAATTTCTTTATAGCACTGGCGACCTGTCCAGGGTGTCCCCTGCCTTTCGCCCAATGTTAGCTGGGATAGGCTCCAGCCCCCCGCGACCCTGTACACAGGATAAGCGGTTGACGATGGATGGATGGATGGAATTTCTGTATAGTGAGTTAGCGACATACCTTGAAGTCTTGGCCGTTATTTCCCCCCGTTATTGCCCAGAAAAAACTAAATACCGTTCATTAAACACACATTGACCTACTGTGACAACCTGCCCCAAAAGCAGACCATGTTGTGACACTATATGGGGTAAGTTGTCACAATGAAACCAAACATGAATATACGATTCACAAAACAACAAAGAAGAAAAGAGTGACATATACGGATATAAAAACATTGTTTTGGCCAACAAACCCTGGGCAGAAATGTGACAACATGCCCCGACCTGACTTTCATGAGAAGCCCCCTTGTCCTAAGAACACATTTGGACCTTTCTGAAAAAACCCGCCTTCCTAATATAGTTGTCTCTTGTCTGAACGTATGCCAGTGTGATTTGATTATTTTCGCTTGTTTACGCAGGAGCTATTACAAAAAATACAATGATGGTGAAAATGTATTTTAGAGAGGGTTGAAATCACAAAAATGTTTCTCATTTAAAAGCGTTTTGAAATGGGTGTTTGAAATCAACATGCAAAACCTCTACTAGAGAAAACACATATTTGCACAATTGGACGTCTGACTCCAGATCTCATCGTTATTGAGATGCAGCCCTCCCCTGTGGGACAACTAGCCCCTAAAATACATTTCAGTCATAGCAAAGTACCGGGCATTTTC
>NC_068296.1:2877476-2889976 GCF_025860055.1 Xyrauchen texanus | reverse complement strand
AAAACTTATAGTGAGAGAACTCAAAACTTATTGAGAAGGAACTCAAAATGTATTGTGAAGGAACTCAAAACTTATTGTGAAGGAACTCAAAACTTATTGAGAGGGAACACAAAACTTATTGTGAGGGAACACAAAACTTATTGTGAAGGAACTCAAAACGTATTGTGAAGGAACTCAAAACGTATTGTGAAGGAACTCAAAACTTATTGTGAAGGAACTCAAAACTTATTGAGAAGGAACTCAAAACGTATTGTGAAGGAACTCAAAACTTATTGAGAAGGAACTCAAAACTTATTGTGAGGGAACACAAAACTTATTGTGATTGAACGCAAAACTTATTGTGAGGGAACTCAAAACTTATTGTGAGGGAACTCAAAACTTATTGAGAAGGAACTCAAAACTTATTGAGAAGGAACTCAAAACCTATTGTGAGGGAACACAAAACTTATTGTGATTGAACGCAAAACTTATTGTGAGGGAACTCAAAACTTATTGTGAGGGAACTCAAAACTTATTGTGAAGGAACTCAAAACTTATTGTGAGGGAACTCAAAACTTATTGTGAGGGAACTCAAAACTTATTGAGAAGGAACTCAAAACCTATTGTGAAGGAACACAAAACTTATTGTGAAGGAACTCAAAACTTATTGTGAGGGAACGCAAAACTTATTGTGAGGGAACTCAAAACTTATTGTGAGGGAACTCAAAACTTATTGTGAAGGAACTCAAAACTTATTGTGAGGGAACTCAAAACTTATTGAGAAGGAACTCAAAACCTATTGTGAAGGAACACAAAACTTATTGTGAAGGAACTCAAAACTTATTGTGAGGGAACTCAAAACTTATTGTGAAGGAACTCAAAACTTATTGAGAAGGAACTCAAAACTTATTGTGAGGGAACTCAAAACTTATTGAGAAGGAACTCAAAACCTATTGTGAAGGAACACAAAACTTATTGTGAAGGAACTCAAAACTTATTGTGAGGGAACTCAAAACTTATTGTGAAGGAACTCAAAACTTATTGAGAAGGAACTCAAAACCTATTGTGAAGGAACACAAAACTTATTGTGAAGGAACTCAAAACTTATTGTGAAGGAACTCAAAACTTATTGAGAGGGAACACAAAACTTATTGTGAGGGAACTCAAAACTTATTGAGAGGGAACACAAAACTTATTGAGAGGGAACACAAAACTTATTGTGAGGGAACACAAAACTTATTGAGAGGGAACACAAAACTTATTGTGAGGGAACACAAAACTTATTGTGAAGGAACTCAAAACTTATTGAGAGGGAACACAAAACTTATTGTGAGGGAACTCAAAACTTATTGAGAGGGAACACAAAACTTATTGAGAGGGAACACAAAACTTATTGTGAGGGAACACAAAACTTATTGTGAGGGAACACAAAACTTATTGTGAGGGAACACAAAACTTATTGTGAAGGAACTCAAAACTTATTGAGTGGAACACAAAACTTATTGAGAGGGAACACAAAACTTATTGTGAGGGAACTCAAAACTTATTGTGAAGGAACTCAAAACTTATTGAGTGGAACACAAAACTTATTGAGAGGGAACACAAAACTTATTGTGAGGGAACTCAAAACTTATTGAGAGGGAACACAAAACTTATTGAGAGGGAACACAAAACTTATTGTGAGGGAACACAAAACTTATTGAGAGGGAACACAAAACTTATTGTGAGGGAACATAAAACTTATTGTGAAGGAACTCAAAACTTATTGAGTGGAACACAAAACTTATTGAGAGGGAACACAAAACTTATTGTGATTGAACGCAAAACTTATTGTGATTGAACGCAAAACTTATTGTGAGGGAACTCAAAACTTATTGTGAGGGAACTCAAAACTTATGTGAAGGAACTCAAAACTTATTGTGAGGGAACTCAAAACTTATTGAGAAGGAACTCAAAACTTATTGAGAAGGAACTCAAAACCTATTGTGAAGGAACACAAAACTTATTGTGAAGGAACTCAAAACTTATTGTGAGGGAACTCAAAACTTATTGTGAAGGAACTCAAAACTTATTGAGAAGGAACTCAAAACCTATTGTGAAGGAACACAAAACTTATTGTGAAGGAACTCAAAACTTATTGTGAGGGAACTCAAAACTTATTGAGAGGGAACACAAAACTTATTGAGAGGGAACACAAAACTTATTGAGTGGAACACAAAACTTATTGAGAGGGAACACAAAACTTATTGTGAGGGAACACAAAACTTATTGTGAAGGAACTCAAAACTTATTGAGTGGAACACAAAACTTATTGAGAGGGAACACAAAACTTATTGTGAGGGAACTCAAAACTTATTGAGAGGGAACACAAAACTTATTGAGAGGGAACACAAAACTTATTGTGAGGGAACACAAAACTTATTGAGAGGGAACACAAAACTTATTGTGAGGGAACACAAAACTTATTGTGAAGGAACTCAAAACTTATTGAGTGGAACACAAAACTTATTGAGAGGGAACTCAAAACTTATTGAGAGGGAACACAAAACTTATTGAGAGGGAACACAAAACTTATTGTGAGGGAACACAAAAATTATTGTGAGGGAACACAAAACTTATTGAGAGGGAACGCAAAACTTATTGAGAGGGAACGCAAAACTTATTGAGAAGGAACGCAAAACTTATTGTGAGGGAACGCAAAACTATTTCAAAACATAAATTCCCTCCCTAAGGGGCTCTGTACAATCCAGTTTTCTGTGATATGGTCCTGTTTAAATATCAAAGTGACACAAGTAAAAATGCGAGACAAATCGAGTTGCCCCTTCACCAGTACAGGCACCAAAAGACATCTTACATAACACTTGGAAAAAACACACAAGAGTCTACATAAGACCTGTTCTTCACAACTCCAAATAGACAACAACAGTGAAAGAGAGAGAGTAGGACAGGGTGTTTTGTCCCTGGGGAACGTTTGAATACTTGGTTGCTGTCGCTTTGTGAACGGCAAAGTAGAAAGAAAGAATCTGCAGTTTCTTCAAGCTGAAACATTGGAACAATGTGAGCTGCATTTATAATAGAAATCACTTTGAATACAGCAGGAACACTGAAGTGCTGCCACACGCACACGAAAGTCAAACAAACACATACTCTTACACACAATGGTCTTTCGTGTTCACTCTCTATAGTGACCGAGTTACACCCTTTATCTGGTCATTGTTACTCTTGGGAGACTCACATCTGTACACACACACACACACACACACACACACACACACACACACACACACACACACACACACACACACACACACACACACACACACACACACACACAAATAACTGTGTACTGTGACAGAAGGGTAATAAAATGGAGTCCTGGCCAGCTTTACCCTTTGCACCACCCCACTGTTCCTATGGTGACCGGTGACAAATTACTGCCGATGCCCTCTGCCAGTCAAGACACAAATAGAGACACTTTAAAGGACTGTTCAGTGTTCAGTCCAAGTTAAGCGCAATTGACACCATTTGTGGAATAATGTTGATAACCACGAAAAATTATTCCCTGAAATGTTTTCCGAGTCGTACCTCGAAAGTGCAAGTGGAAATCTTCCTTGATTATTTACTCTAAGAAGATCTAAGTAGAGCAACATGCCATGAGCTTTCGCTGAAACCAGCATTTACGCAACATAAAAGACTGTACATGACAATCAAACTTCTCCAGAGCAAAATGAATCACTTCCAAAAATATCATCAGAGGCATTGCTGAAAGAGTTTACGTCATGAGATTAAAATAAAGGGATTATAAAAGGGAGGGGTAAACAATAATCAGAGCTCTGTTCTAAGACTTCCTGTAGGCATGGTACGCTTTTGACGAGGGGCGGAGAGAGAGACAGCAGAATTGTGTCTCACTGCCATATGTTGTTCAGCAGAGTATTAAATCCGTACAGTGATTATCATGCCATTAAAAGGCACAGTATACATGCAAAAGAAACACACACCGGTTGTATTCAGACCGATAGTCTTTCTTTCACACAAGCACACTATCTATAATTTTTCTATCATGGTGGGCACTTTCCATGGACTTCTGTTGTTTTTATACAGAACTAATCATATGTTTTATCCCCTAACATACCCATAAATCCCACAGAAAGCTTTTAGCATTTTTCGATTTTCATTAAGACATTCTTTAGTATGTTTATGAAGCCGTTTTCCTTATAGGACCCTTGGATAGTCCCCAAAATGTAGGTGATTTCAACCTGAATCCCACACACAAACACAGATGAATGTGATAAAGATGTGATAAGTGATTAAGATCACTTTTTATATCCTCATTTTGACTCCTGCGCAAGTCAAAATAATGTAAACAAAGTAATGTATGTCTAAAGTGAATGTAAACAAAAAGAGCAGAATTGTAGCGAAATGTCAGAGTTGAAGTAAAAAGCAGCTAATTGACCTGCCGCTGTCTAGTGTGTCGTTAATATTAATCAAACAACAATAACAAAAATACAGTTGCAAGCAGCAGTTAACGGGATTCATGCATAAAAGATTTAACATGTAAAATATATTAAGTATTAATTACACAGTCCGTTAGCTCCTAAAACAGAGATAAATTGCTAACTATCAGGTTAGGTATTGCCGGTCCTTCTCTCCCCCGCTGCAAACGGGACTCAAACCGACGTCTCCGGCGTGGGAGGTGGGTGCGCTAACGAGGATGCTAAAGGCTACAGCCTCTAGCGTCAGTCGCTAGTGCATCTCTTCAGGTCAGGAGAGTGAGGTTTACACACTGCACAGCTATCTACCAGCTGGCTCCCGTTACACTCACCCCCCTAAACCTCACTCCCATCCGGGTCACGGCACCAATATTTCCAGTCCTTCTTGCCCCCGCTGCGAACGAGATTCGAACCGATGTCTCCGGCATGGGAGGCGGGTGCGCTAACGAGGATGCTAAAGGCTACAGCCTCTAGCGTCAGTCACTAGTGCACCTCTTCAGGTCAGGAGAGTGAGGTTTACACACTGCACAGCTATCTACCAGCTGGCTCCCGTTACATAGACGGCACAACAGAGACACGACATTGTTTACATTCTTGACTGTTTTAGCGCCACCAAGTGGCAGAGGTGTTCATTTTTTTATGTGTCCTCAAATTGACCTCCTACATAAGTGTCCAAAGTTTGGTGAAAATATCTCATTCCGTTCAAGAGTTATATCCATTTAAGGAAAATTGGCCACGCCCACTTCGTACGTCTTAGCGTACCGTTGTGAAGGTGAATTGAAAGTTCAAACATTTTTATATACAAAAATATGATATTGGGACTCTAGAGGCCTACCACCTTTCATTCCGATCTGCATTTTTTTACCCCCTTCTAATAGCTGCTGAAATTTGATTGGCCGATGGGGGCCATGTTTTTCAAGATATGTGACTGTCCACATAGACCTTGCTGGCACCTTGGACAAAGACTCTGCATGCACAATTTTGAGTCGATAGGACCATTGATTCCATAGTTAGAGCCATTTTTACATTCGTCATTGGTATGGCGCCACCAAGTGGCAGAGGTGCACAATTTATTTAATGTGCCATCAGATTGACCTTCTATATAAGTGTCCCAAGTTGGTGACAATATCTCATTCCGTTCAAGAGTTATATCCATTTAAGGAAAAGTGGCCACGCCCACTTCGTATGTTTTAGCGTACCATTGTGACGAAGTTCAAACTTTGAATTGAAAGTTCAAACTCTTTATGATAATTATTGAATATTGGGACTCTTTCTGCATCAATGGTTCCGATCCGGCAAACAGACAAGGACCAGTTGCAAAAATGGCAGAAATATTTCTAAATAGGAGTCTTGAGTCTGCGACGTATGTTTAAAGAGTAACTGGTGTTGATATAAAGCCCCCCACAGGCCGATCGGGACGATTCCATGCGCCTGAGTAGCGAGCAACAGTACTACCATCCCACCCACTTGATGCCATTAAAAACTTCAAACGTTGTATCTTTGTTCTATTGTTTTATTTGTTCTATTACTTGTTATTTGTTTCATTGTTGCCATTTTATTAGTGACTGTTGGATAAATTAGAATGTTCATTCAAATTCGAATTTTGTTGTATCGAAATTGGTATTGAAAATTCCGTCAATAATCACATGTATAGTGTAACTGAAATATACAATGTTACCATTATACCATACTCGTATTCCAATTTACATGGTACTTCAAAGAAATCGATGAAAGTGCCATGGTACAATGTCCAAGCAACAAGGTAGCACCATGGTATATTTGGGTACTTTCTTGTTAGTGTGAGGAAGAGATAGAGAGAATTTCATTTGACTTACAAACACGTCCATTAGCATGTGTTCCAGTGTTGTTTCCAGGTCCTCAAGTCGTGCCGCCAACGTCATGGTGCCTTACGTACTTCAACCAAAACACTTAACTCAACATAAACATTTGGACCTCAATCCAGCTTTCAAGTAAGGTTTACCGAGGTTTATGCACCACCGTCAGATTACACATCCACTTTCCTGAAGTTCTAATATCCATACTAACAAGAACGTTGACACTTCTCTATCCAGTGTCCCTACCGAGTGTCCAAATCCTTTAGGATAAGCTCACCATCCTTCCATTCTCTTTTTCTCCCGATCAAACTCTCTCCAATGCTTTGTTGTTATTAACATTCCTTGGCTTTTCTCCCCAAACGTCTGTTCGATTGCTTGATTGGGCTACAGATACAGATATCTGGATCACAGAGGACTACAGCCAACACAATGTCCCCAAAAGTCCGTTCCTGGTCCAGCATATGTTAGATTAGCATCTCAACTCGACCTGTATGTCTTTGGGTCAATCTGTGAAGACTCTGCACCGTCTGAAAACCATCTACACTTTAACACAACTGTATTCTTCAAGCCGTACACAGGATATCACTGAGACAAGAAACTGTGCTGAATCCCTTCATAACTTCATTACTGTGGATGACTGTCTATGAGTGTGTCCGCCTCTTCCTGGAGGCAGTGGACCCACAGTAGATCCCTTTATGTAGTGGACCCCATGAGGATGAGGAGGACCAGAGTCTGTATCTAATGCCTGACTCATTCACATGAACCCTCTGATCAATGCGGCTTTGTGTTGCCCATTAATGAAGAGCCAAGAATGTCCCTATGATGCCACAGCCACAAAACATGGCAATGTGCCGAGCCACTTCAAACTTATGTAAGAGTGGGTTGTTGGGTGGCTGCTTCGATGTTTATGGCTAATTATGTGTGGCGTGCAAAGCGATGTGATCAGTCGTCTCAACAGAGTGCAATAGTCTGGTTCCGATTTTAGGAGTGAATGCACTTAGCTGCATAGGAAGCTATAGGATGCTCCCTTGCAATGGATGGGTGAATGGATGAACAGTTTTTCTAATCAAACGAAACTTAACGTTTCTTACCAGAGGCACTTTTGTTGGTTCTGCGCCCATAGATGTGCTTCTTGGAAATCAACGTCATGTTGTTGTGTCACCTGACTTGGTGCCAGAAGTTTAACCCTTTAATTATAGTCTAGACATTTACATTTACATTTATGCATTTGGCAGATGCTTTTATCCAAAGCGACTTACAGTGCACTTATTACAGGGACAATCCACCCGGAGCAACCTGGAGTTAAGTGCCTTACTCAAGGACACAATGGTGGTGGCTGTGGGGATTGAACCAGCAACCTTCTGATTACCAGTTATATGCTTTAGCCCACTACGCCACAGTATTCAGTTATGTGTTGCGTATAGCGAAGCCAAAATATAACATCTACACATGTGTTAATGGATGGTATATGCTTCTGTTGAAGTTATTTAAACTTTGTAAAAAAATTTTTCCATTCAAATAAAATGTATTCAAGTGCAAAATTGATTTTCGTTTGCTCAAAATATCATCTTGCATGTGCAGCAAATTTTTTTGCACTCCAAATATCACTGGGTGCATGCAAAATAACTTTTTGTGTGCTCAAAATATTATCTTGTGCATGCAGAATATGTTTTGCACTCAAAATGTTATCTTGTGCATGCAGCACATTTTTTTGCACTCCAAATATCACCGGGTGCATGCAAAATAATTTTTTGTGTGCTAAAAATTGTATCTTGTGCATGCAAAACATTTTATATGCACTCAAAATATCATCATGCATGTGCAAAATACATTTTGTGCACTCAAAATATCGTCTTGCGCATGCAAAACAATTTTTGTTGCGCTTAAAATTTCATCTTGTGTGTTCAGAAATGTTTTTATGCACTCAAAATATCATATTGTGCAGTGCAAATAACTTTTTGTGTGCTCCAAATTTCATCTTGCAATATCATTTTGCACGTGCAGAATTGTGGCACATATTTAACTCCATAATTCAGGTGCCAGTATTGCTGCAGTAAATCACAGCACAATCAGTGTGTGCAAATCATTCTTAGTGTGTGTGTGAGAGAGAGAGAGAGAGAGAGAGAGAGAGAGAGAGAGAGAGAGAGAGAGAGAGAGAGAGAGAGAAATAAGAGTGCAATTATAAACAGAAGGATGTGAATATTTGAGTCATAGTTTAAAATTTAGCCAGCACTGCAAAGAAAACGTAGACACTTACGGATTTTAACAGCTGTGGGCTAATCAAACAGGCCTAATCCTGTGACAGTTTGTGTGTGTGTAATGCAAACGTGTGCCTAATCCTGTGACAGTGTGTGTGTGTGTGTGTGTGTGTGTGTGTGTGTGTTTGTGTGTGTGTGTGTGTTTCCCAAGCTCACTTTTTGCAAATACATAACTACGAAGCGCTACCATATGCTGATTCAATGATCAAACACGCAATTCATGCACGCTTCACTCTGCCAGAAATGTATTTAAAGCTATTTTGGCATAATGAAATAGGCTATGAGGTCCTTTTTATAGAGTTAAATACCATGGAAACATATTTCCTCACATTTCCAAATACCATGGAAACTTATTTCCTCACATTTCCAAATACCATGGAAACTTATTTCCTCGTTGATTTAAAAATCACATTGGCACGTTTACATCTAAAAACATAAAACATTGTTCGCTATTAAACCTGCTCTTTGGAAAGACTGAGACATCCTGTGTGTGCCCCATAAAACCAATTGACTTCATATAAATTATGAATAATGCAAAATTGCACATAGCAACAGGCCAGCAAAGAATTTTGCCAGAATGAGAGAAAATATCATTGTACTGGCATAACAGGGATTCCTGCAACACTTTTCAGCGCCACTACAAAAGAATGATACCCATGTTGTGAGCTTGCAGTCTGAATTGAACGTGATGAGATTAAAGAGTGTGTGCCGTGTAATAACACAAAAACAACATGTCTATCTATTGCACTGTGTAGGGCTAGATGTATCATGGAATGTTAAATCCATCAAATTGGGTTCAGAATGTTCCAACCAGTGGTGATAGTCCTCCATATTTGGGCAGAGAATCATGCGATCAACCACTGTCATTACATATGGCCACCAGGAGATGGCGCCAAGTACATGACACAAACTCGATGACTCAGATGGCACAGAATGAAACTCAATCTGTGAAATATAATAGCTAATTCTTTAAAATCATGTCTGCATGCCGTGCAAACCTTTAGTAATTGTTGCGTTTGCATTTGTAATTATGTTTTATTTGTTTGGAGCAAGTGTGCCGCACAAGCCCTCAAAAGTGAAGCCAAAACGTCTCGATCGCCCCCTGGTGTCTGGTCCTAGTATAGGTCATAAACCCCGCCTCCCCATGTTATTCAACGGGACGTGAGACCAACTAAACAATTAAATTACACTTCACATATCTTTTTTCCAAAGATAGTTTCTGTCATTTACTGTCGTTTCTATCACGTTGATGTCATTTCAAGTGTTTGTTTTCAAAATAAGTTTGTTTTTAGTTATTTGATGCTATAAAAACGCTGCTGTGACATCATGATTGACAGCTGTGATTGACAGGTTCTCTGAGCGAAGTAGTCACTGAAGCACCAACTGACTTTTTAGTATCTTTAGTATCTTCGGAGGACTGAGGAGATTGGAGCTTTAAATGTAATATCTAAATTTCAATAATTAATTATTTCACACCATCATAAGTCAAAAGTCAAAAGTGCAGGGGCGTGTGCTTGCGACTGATTCAGCGAGAGTGAGGGCGGGGCCTTGATTTCGCGGCTTTACTTCCTGCTCACTACTGCGCAGGTCTGGTCCCGAAATCGCAACTGCGCAGACTCAAGTCCCAAGATGTCAGCGCCATATCGGGACACTGGCGGCTTCAGTTCTCACCAATGGAAAAGAGCGAAGGGGCGTCGGCCATCTTTTTTTACAGTCTGTGGTTTGGAGAGGCTTTGGACACTTGGAGACGTTTTTAGACACTATGATCAATTATTTATGTAATGTTCTAACGTTTGATTGCGTGAAGTTAGCTACAGATCTATTTTTGCAATATACGTTTTGCTATTTAATCTATTTAATATAATATAATATAATGGGGAGCTGAATTCTGTAGGAAACACTGAGGCATTTATAACCATGGCTCAATGCCCACAGTCCAATCCCATTATAAGGGGCACTGCCAGCTGTAGACTAATCTACTGATCTCTCTTCTGTACAGATGGTGGTACGGTTCATTGTGTTGGTGTATTTATGTGAAGGAGAGGAGCTTTTGGGTCACTTTCAGACCTGTAACCAGCCTGATCTCATAAAAATGATGTGACTGTGGCAGCATTTTTGCTAAATGATATTACATGGTTCATTACATGAATCACAGCAGTTCTGTGCTGAAATGTCCACTGTGTGGCGCTAAAAGCGAGTTAAATGTTCTCCCTGCTCCTTTACATCACAAGTGTACTGCTCAATCAGTTGAGCTACCGTACAGTTTGATCACACTCGAACAAGCTTGTAAATGTCCTCCATATTTGGGCAGAGAATCATGTGAACAACCACTGTTATTACATATGGCCACCAGGAGATGGCGCCAAGTACATGACACAAACTCGATGACTCAGATGGCACAGAATGAATCTCAACCTGTGAAATCTAATTTCACAGTTGATTATGTAACGCAAACATTAAAATGAGTCATGCACTGTAGTAAAAGAGTTTAGATGTCATAAGATAGCATGGTGTGATAAACAGGGCGAAAAATCAGTGTTTGTAAACTGATTTTTTACTCGCGATTTGTGTGGAAGTAAATAAAAGTAATTGTTATTGTAGCGCCTCAAGTCTTCATTTCATCAGGAAACTGCCACGATACGTCAACGAGCTATGCAAAAATCATTTTGCAAAAATGTTGGTATATTAATGTGATTCTATGAAACCAGGTTGCCTGGAACAGTCATTGTGACATCACATTATGACCTCCCATACAAACAAAAGATTGTGATATGACCACATGTTGCATTTTAAATTTAGAAAGTGGCGTCTTGTTATCATCTTGGAAATAAAATTTCCATGCATTGCATTGTGGGATGCAGTATTCAGCGCATTAAGTTCTGTGTGTACTCCATATTGAATATTTGCATTTTGTGCACACTATAAAGTACATACTATATACTTCAGATAAAGTAAGAGTAGTATGGTAGTTTGCTATTCCAAACTTCACACACAGACACACAGACACAAAGATCCCCCATTTAGCCTTAACAGACTGTAGGGGCAAGTGCTGTTAGCGAGCACCTATGAAGGCCAGAACGGTACACGAGGGGGTGGGTGGCCAGCACCACGCCCGACCACCTTTGTCTCCCCAGTGGCGATGTCTTACACACCGCACCAGGTACTCATTTTAGGCTGAGTTGGCAGGTTCGTAGCGCAGCGCACTAACCTCTACACTACCACTCCCCACACACACACACACACGCATGCACTGCACGCACACACACACACACACACACACATGTTGTGTTTCCATGTTTTATGGAGACTTTCCATAGACATAATGGTTTTTATACTGTACAAACTTTATATTCTATCCCCTAAACCTAACCCTACCCCTAAACCTAACCCTCACAGAAAACTTTCTGCATTTTTACATTTTCAAAAAACATAATTTAGTATGATTTATAAGCTGTTTTCCTCATGGGGACCGACAAAATGTCCCCACAAGGTCAAACATTTCGGGTTTTACTATCCTTATGGGGACATTTGGTCCCCACAAAGTGATAAATACACGCTCACACACACACACAGACACACACACACACACACACACTGACACACACATACTGACACACACACACACACACACACACACACACACACACTGACACACTCACACACACTGACAAACACACACAGACACACTGACACCCACACGGACACACACACACACACTGACACACACATACTGACACAGACACACACACACACACACACACTGACACACACATACTGACACAGACACACACACACACTGACACATAAACACTGACAAACACACACTGACACACACACACACACACACACTGACACACACACACACTCACACACACTGACAAACACACACAGACACACTGACACCCACACTGACACACACACACACACACTGACACACA
>NC_068296.1:2867476-2872476 GCF_025860055.1 Xyrauchen texanus | reverse complement strand
TTGGTGTGCACTTAGTGAGTTTTCCTGTTTTTCTAAGATGCCTGTATTACTTTACTGTAAGTTTCAGAAACCCATAAGAAAAACCATTTACTGTTACATTTTTTTCTGTGTTTCTTCATCGAGAATCATGGAGTTAGAAGTACATGAAACGACCCACATTCTTGTTTTTGTGGACGAGGCTGGGTTTAATCTGTCCAAAGGCCGGAGACGTGGTCGCAATCTCATTGGACACCGCGCCACAATTGACACACCAGGCCAACGTGGGGCCAATATTACAATGTGTGCTGCCATTTCAGAGAACGGTGTGAGCACACATATTCCACACACTGGGCCCTATAATACCCAACTTCTCCTGGCCTTCCTAAATGCACTTTACAGAGACCTGATTCCAGAACAAGAAAGAGGTTTAGTTAGACCACATTTGCCTAATTCTGTTGTTGTCTGGGATAATGTCAGCTTCCACCGAACCAGCAGTGTTCGGGACTGGTTTGCTGCACATGAAAGGATAACAGTGGAATTCCTTCCACCATACTCTCCATTCCTAAATCCAATAGAAGAGTTTTTTTCAGCATGGAGGTGGAAAGTGTATGATCATAGACCACAAAATCAGATTTCTTTGTTGGATGCCATGAATTGTGCATGTGAGGACATCACAGCTGACCATTGCAGGGGATGGGTGCGGCATTCAAGGAGATTTTGTCCACGGTGTGTGGCAATGGAAAACATCAGATGTGATGTTGATGAAAATCTTTGGCCTGACCAACGTGAGCGACAAGATGTCCACCAAGAATAATTTGTTTGTTTTTTTTCCCATGAATGTTATTTGTTGTTTGTGTATTTGTGGTAATACACAAATATGAAATGTAAAGTGAAATCTTGTTACTCTTGTCAGTTACTTTACATGTACAGTAAATACACTTGTATTGTGTGTATATACACATGAAGTACAAAAATAAACACTGTAAAAATACAAATGTTCATAGACTTTTTTTTCTTCTACATACTATTGACTTTTCTCAACAAATATGAGATTTGTTTACAGTAAACCCTTAATTTTCATGGTTTACTGTTGTGGTGAAAAAACAACTAAACAGTTTGACCAGTGTGGCTCACACAATGACAAAAATACTTTAGATTTTGGTGGCCTTGGCCAAATTATTGACACAATAACTAGGTTTTGAAGCATGAATTAAATGTTTTGGGTGAGTAACTACATTTTGCAGACATGCTATAAAGTTTTGAAGTTCCTGCAAACAGTTGTGACATTTGCACTCACAGTTTAGAGAATGTTAAGACTGTTTTGAAAACTGTGCCAAAGCAATTGAGAAAAACTGTAAGTAAAACCAAACCAGAGATGCTTCAGTTGTTGTTGGTACTGTGGTTTCACCGTAGGCAACTCGGCTTTATTGTGTGATAATAAAGTCTATTCTTCTGAAATCAAAACCCCAAAGATGCTGAGTGATTTTTCACAAAATTGGCACTAGAAACCACTACAATAGATAGACAGACAGATAGATAGAATGGAAAAACAGACAGACAGACAGACAGACAGATAGATAGAATGAAAAACAGACAGACAGACAGATCGATAGATAGATAGAATGAAAAACAGACAGACAGACAGACAGACAGATAGATAGAATGAAAAACAGACAGACAGACAGATAGATAGATAGATAGAATGAAAAACAGATAGATAGACAGACAGACAGACAGACAGATAGATAGAATGAAAAACAGACAGACAGACAGATAGAATGAAAAACAGACAGACAGACAGATAGATAGATAGATAGAATGAAAACAGACAGACAGACAGACAGACAGATAGATAGAATGAAAAACAGACAGACAGACAGACAGACAGATAGATAGATAGATAGATAGATAGAATGAAAAACAGACAGACAGACAGACAGACAGATAGATAGAATGAAAAACAGACAGACAGACAGACAGACAGATAGATAGAATGAAAACAGACAGACAGACAGACAGACAGACAGATAGAATGAAAAACAGACAGACAGACAGATAGATAGATAGATAGAATGAAAAACAGACAGACAGACAGACAGACAGACAGATAGATAGAATGAAAAACAGACAGACAGACAGATAGATAGATAGATAGAATGAAAAACAGACAGACAGATAGATAGAATGAAAAACAGACAGACAGATAGATAGATAGACAGACAGACAGATAGATAGATAGAATGAAAAACAGACAGACAGACAGACAGACAGACAGATAGATAGACAGACAGACAGATGATAGAATGAAAAACAGACAGACAGACAGACAGATAGATAGACAGACAGATGATAGATAGATAGACAGACAGACAGACAGACAGATAGATAGACAGACAGATGATAGATAGATAGACAGACAGACAGATAGATAGAATGAAAAACAGACAGACAGACAGATATATAGATAGATAGATAGATAGATAGATAGATAGATAGACAGACAGACAGATAGATAGACAGACAGACAGATGATAGATAGATAGATAGACAGACAGACAGATGATAGATAGATAGAATGAAAAACAGACAGACAGACAGACAGATAGATAGATAGACAGACAGACAGATAGATAGATAGAATGAAAAACAGACAGACAGACAGACAGACAGACAGATAGATAGACAGACAGACAGATGATAGAATGAAAAACAGACAGACAGACAGACAGATAGATAGATAGACAGACAGATGATAGATAGATAGACAGACAGACAGACAGACAGATAGATAGACAGACAGACAGATGATAGATAGATAGACAGACAGACAGACAGATAGATAGAATGAAAAACAGACAGACAGACAGATATATAGATAGATAGATAGATAGATAGATAGATAGATAGATAGATAGATAGATAGAATGAAAGACAGACAGACAGACAGACAGATAGATAGACAGACAGACAGATGATAGATAGATAGACAGACAGACAGATGATAGATAGATAGAATGAAAAACAGACCGACAGACAGACAGATAGATAGATAGACAGACAGACAGATGATAGATAGACAGACAGACAGACAGATAGATAGATAGAATGAAAACAGACAGACAGACAGATATATAGATAGATAGATAGATAGATAGATAGACAGACAGACAGATAGATAGACAGACAGACAGATGATAGATAGATAGACAGACAGACAGATGATAGATAGATAGAATGAAAAACAGACAGACAGACAGACAGACAGATAGATAGACAGACAGACAGATGATAGATAGACAGACAGACAGACAGATAGATAGATAGAATGAAAAACAGACAGACAGACAGATATATAGATATATAGATAGATAGATAGATAGATAGATAGATAGATAGATAGATAGATAGATAGATAGATAGATAGATAGATAGATAGATAGATAGAATGAAAGACAGACAGACAGACAGATATATAGATAGATAGATAGATAGATAGATAGATAGATAGATAGATAGATAGATAGATAGATAGATAGATAGATAGAATGAAAGACAGACAGACAGACAGATATATAGATAGATAGATAGATAGATAGATAGATAGATAGATAGATAGATAGATAGATAGATAGATAGATAGAATGAAAGACAGACAGACAGACAGATAGATAGATAGATAGATAGATAGATAGATAGATAGATAGATAGATAGATAGATAGAATGAAAGACAGACAGACAGACAGATATATAGATAGATAGATAGATAGATAGATAGATAGATAGATAGATAGATAGATAGATAGATAGATAGATAGATAGATAGAATGAAAGACAGACAGACAGACAGATATATAGATAGATAGATAGATAGATAGATAGATAGATAGATAGATAGATAGATAGATAGATAGATAGATAGATAGATAGATAGATAGATAGATAGATAGAATGAAAGACAGACAGACAGACAGATATATAGATAGATAGAATGAAAGACAGACAGACAGATTTAACATTAGGAAGAATGACAGACAGACAGACAAAATGAAAGACAGACAGATAGATAGAAAGAAAGACAGACAGACAGATTTAACATTAGAAAGAATGACAGATAGATAGACAGACAGATTTAACATAAGGAAGAATGACAGACAGACAGACAGGCAGACAGACAGTTTTCGGCAGGTATACTGTATATGATACTATATTATATCTAGATCAAAAAAAGAGTGAGTGATTATAAATACGGTTTAAATGGGTAAAAAGTCTTTTTTTCCACAACAATTACAAAATTCTTTATAAAGCGTGTGAGAAACATTTACAGATTTCAACACTCTGACTTCAAAGGAAACATTTGAATATATTTAATTCCTGTCTTTATCTCTTTATCTGCCGTTGCATTATATCAAATCTTGCACCTCTGGTTTGACTTCAGTCAGCAGCCAAATCTTCTGTCGTTCCTCTCCACTTCTGAAGGATAACACCCAGTCATTAAACAAATCTCCTCATATACCAACATATTACAAATATTAAAGTCCTGTGGCTTTGTACGTCCCCTAAAGCACAGAGCAATCATTTGTTTTTGTGGTTTCTTTCCCAACAGTTACATTCCCACACTGAATAAATCCTCATCTTACGTAAGACAGAGTGTTCTCTAAATATTGTGACACTGAACGGGCAATTTGTGGCTCAGTACCTCCAGAGTTTTGGCTATAGACATTAAAAGTTTTGTTGTTGATTCATAAAGCAATTTTAATGGAATAAAAATCGTTTTGTCGTATAGAAACATTTCAAATGTGCTGGACAATGTTAATAATGCGTTCCTTAATTTTCATAGATGCTTATTCCTCATAGCAGGCCACTGTGCATTAATATGGACTTTATTTGCTTGTTTGCTTTCCCACTGGAGGGAGAACATCAGGTTGACATCACCTGAAAAACCTGCCAGTCTATAATACCATTAAGTCTGGAGCAGACACGAGCTGTGACCTCACTCAGAGCCCTCATCATCACCATCATA
>NC_068296.1:2857476-2862476 GCF_025860055.1 Xyrauchen texanus | reverse complement strand
GATTGTGTGTGTGTGTGATTGTGTGTGTGATTGTGTGTGTATGTGATTGTGTGTGTGTGTATGTGATTGTGTGTGTATGTGATTGTGTGAGTGTGTGTGTGTGATTGTGTGTGTGTGTGATGTGATGTGTGTGAGTGTGTGTGTGTGTGTGTGTGTGTGTGTGATTGTGTGAGTGTGTGTGTGTGATTGTGTGTGTGTGTGTACAGTGTCAGGCTGCTCACTGCATAGTACTGTATAGACATTATATACCGAATGCTGCCTGCTCTTATCTTAAATAGTATGTGAAAGTGTATGCATTACACAAACATAAACATTTCATAACTTCATTATTGTCATTATTACGTTCAGTTAATGCCATCAAGGAAATAAATGATTCATTTGTTCTGCATGTTTTGCATTTTTTTTCCAATTTTATGTAATAATATTGCAACTTTTTGTAATCCAATCAAATATTGAGTGAAGTGAAATGAAGAAGTTAAAACAATGATAGTATACCACACACCCAGGTATTCCCAAACATTGATATTTACATTTACACATTTGGTAGATGCTTTTATCCAAAGTGACTTACAGAGCACGTTATTACAGGGACAATCCCCCCGGAGCAACCTGGAGTTAAGTGCCTTACTCAAGGACACAATGGTGGTGGCTGTGGGTATCGAACCAGCAACCTTCTGATTACCAGTTATGTGCTTTAGTCCACTACACCACACCACATTAATGATTATATACAGGTATATATAAATGCCAATTAATTAATCAATCAATCAAATTAATAACAATTAATCACACATATGCATATTTGCTGAGAAAGCCCCTCAAATAACAATCATTCTATATTTAATGATTAAACAATATTTAATATAATTATCAAAGGGTAAAATGCATGACATAAGTGTGGCAGAGGAGTTAAGCATTGATAAGTTCTGTGTACACAAACGTAGAATATTTAATATACCATAAAAAACATAAAAAAGATTTTTAATGACAGAACAGCCCATAACAGCTGCAAATCATCTGGAATATTTATGTGTGATTTACTTAATAGGTTTTTTCGAAGTATGCAATCATATTTCAATTAGTAAACATGTTGGGAATTAAGAAAAAAATGACTACATTTGTACCAAAAGTGTTAGCAAATATGTCAGCTGCGACTTATTTGTTTGTGACTTTAGCAAGCTGTGAGCGTTAAACAGTGGTGGACGAAGTACACATACCATGTACTTGAGTTAAAGTAAAGATACTCAAGGTAAAATATTACTCAAGTAAAAGTAGAAGTGCTGCCTTTAAACATTCACTTGAGTAAAAGTACAAAAGTATTTGCCTTCAAATGTACTTAAGTATCCAAGTACTATGATTTTTTATGGCCATAATGTCCTATTATAATTTGTCACAAGACTCTTGCTTAACTCAGTCTACATGAAGACTAATGTCACTCTTGGCACACCAATCTATTAATAAAATGACATTAATATATATATATTTGAATTGAATACATTTTTTGTGTGTTTAATTTTGGAGGGAAGGGACTGTTCCCATAAGGTATAATACATTTACAGTATTTACTGTATATATTTTTCTCAGTGTCTATGGTCATAATTATTAACATCCTAATGTTATGATACATTCACATAAACCTGCACAACGCCATTAAATATATATATATATATATATATATATATATATATATATATATATATATATATATATATATATATATATACACACACATATATATATACACACACACATATATATACACACACACACACATACATAGAATATATATATATATATATTCTGTGTTATGGGAGCAGCCAATTTCCCTCCAAAATTAAACACAAAAACGTATTAATGCAGTGTTTCTGCTACTCCCCAGAAAAAAAATGCTATTATATGAGTCATTTTAGTGTCAACATAATAAGCAATGTACATTATGCGTCAATATTTACCGATAATTGCTGCAATAATAGCTGCTGCTCTCTGCCCCGCTTAAAATCATTGGCAACGCAATTTGTTTGGAACTATTGAGAGCTACACGAATCACGTGACCGCGCGGCGGCGAGATCACTGTCGCAACCGTCTATGTTCGCAACCCTCATATTTAACGGCTCTGGGGTGCGTTTCCCGTACAACTACGTAACTTGCTGCTCCACTACCGTAGTACGATGCACTGTTGAAGAAATCAACTTGCTAGTCACGACTGTTTCCCGAAACCGCAAATTGGTTGTTCAACCACGTTGGTTAATGATGTCACACATGTGGTGGAGTAAAAACTACTTTTAATGAATCTGTTTGCGATCGAATTAATGCTAGATGTTTTGCTATAAATTACGGACATGTCATCTGAGGACTATCTCATATTTTTCTCAGTTATTTGCTTTATTTCCAGATTCAATCATAGGCTCGTTCTTACGCACTAGAGCACGTTCACACATGCGCACTCTTCAAAAACGGTGCTTTAAATCTATTGACAAACTAAAAGACATAAAGGACATTTGTATGTCTTCTAAATAAAAGATACTGATTGTACTGAATGTCATCTTGCTTATTTCGGCTCAAGATAATAATTTATTAAGCCCACATGTTATAATAACAAGAAACTCTGCTTCTAACCACAGGTCGAGAGCTGTCGTTCCAACCACACAACTCTGCGATGCTGTTTGCGAATGTTCGTTGGAACGATGGTTTCGGGAAACACCGACTCGTTGAACTATGATGATAACGACGGAACTTGCGACCATAGTTGGCTAATGATGCTTTTGGGAAACGCACCCCTGGTTCGCGCTTAGTAGATGCCGCCAAGGCAAGTTCAAAACAAAGCGCGCGCTGTACTGTGATTGGTGGCTCGTTTGACCAGTTACGTTTTTATCCACTCATAAATAAAAAGGAACGACTGATTTTGAAAATGTAGTAGAGTAAAAAGTAAGATATTTGACTTTGAAATGTAGTGGAGTTAAAGTAAAAGTCTCCCCAAATTTAAATACTTCAGTAAAGTACAGATACGCAAAAAAGCTACTTAAGTACAGTAACGAATTACGTTTACTTCGTTGCGGTCCACCACTGGCGTTAAAGGGACAGTTCACCCAAAAACGAAAATGATCTCATCATTTCCTCACCCTCATGCTATCCTACATGTGTGACTTTCTTTCTTCAGCAGAACACACTAAGATTTTTAGAAGAATATCTCAGCTCTGTAGGTCCTTACAATCCAAGTGAAATGCAAATCTCCACTTTCACTTTCACATGCGCATGTTCGCCGTCCTTTTCTGCATATCGCACCGGCTCATTTTGGCTTATCGCGGCCCGCTCTGTTCTCCCGATGGCCAGTCCGCCCCTGATTGGCCCCAAAATGCGTCGGCCCACCGGGAAAATGCCCGGTATGCCAGATTACCTGTCCGGGCTGCCTTTATGTGACTTTTGGAGCTTCAAAGCTCTGGTCACCATTCTCTTGCATTGCACCTTCAGAGCTGAAATATTCTTCAAAAAAATCTTAATTTGTGTTCAGCAGAAGAAAGAAAGTCACACACATCTGGGATGGCATGAGGGTGAAGCAAAAGATGAGATTTTATTTTGGGGTGAACTGTCCCTTTAATACGCAATTATTTCCCGCCAAATCTGTTGTTGTGATACAGTTCATAGTGTCAGTTATAGTTACCCATACATAATGATTATTACATGCCATATAATAGCTCTACACACCCAGTAAGACTTTGCCGGTTGTGCCACGCTGTGTTCATCTCACAGTGCCCTCTCCTGGTCACTCACGTCTCCACACTGAATGTAGGTCATATTCCCAGTTACCTCTCACAAATAGTGACTGTTTATGCAGCTAAAATCCGTTACGACACTCTTCAGTGCTCACACATCTATTTATAACATCACTTCTGCCTCCCTGAGGAGATGCTGGGAGATTTCTGACATCGTGCCCGCATCCCAGATTCTGCCAGCTGTGCCCTGCAGCATGTGTGTGTGGGTTACAGGATTACCATCAACTCCCTCTGGTGTCAAGTAAATTAGCAAAACAAAGATACAAAATAGAGGAAGAGAGATTTGTTTATTTTCGTTCCTTGTGTCTCCCCCCTCAACAACAAAAATTAATCAGTTTTCAGCTCAGGTTCAAATCTCCACGTCTTACTAAAAGAAGTAACATGAGATTCACACATGACGGAGTGCACCTGCACTATTAGCTCTTAGATCGGGAGAAGAGGATTATGGGTAGGGATTAAAATGTTTTAATGACAAAGGCTGTGTCCTAACACACATCTCTCTGACCCGTCTGATGTCCGGGACAGATATGCTCATATTCAATAGCTAATTTAATCAGATTACACTGGTCTCACAGTATGTTTCACACTATAGATTCAAAAGAAAAGATTCACAAGAGTCATTCGTTCATGAATCAGATTACACTGGTCTCACAGTATGTTTCACACTATAGATTCAAAAGAAAAGATTCACAAGAGTCATTCGTTCATGAATCGGATTACACTGGTCTCACAGTATGTTTCACACTATAGATTCAAAAGAAAAGATTCATAAGAGTCATTCGTTCATGAATCGGATTACACTGGTCTCACAGTATGTTTCACACTATAGATTCAAAAGAAAAGATTCACAAGAGTCATTCGTTCATGAATCAGATTACACTGGTTGCACAGTATGTTTCACACTATAGATTCAAAAGAACCGATTCATAAGAGTCATTCGTTCATGAATCAGATTACACTGGTCACACAGTATGTTTCACACTATAGATTCAAAAGAAAAGATTCATAAGAGTCATTCGGTCATGAATCAGATTACACTGGTTGCACAGTATGTTTCACACTATAGATTCAAAAGAACCGATTCACAAGAGTCATTCGTTCATGAATCAGATTACACTGGTCTCACAGTATGTTTCACACTATAGATTCAAAAGAAAAGATTCACAAGAGTCATTCGTTCATGAATCAGATTACACTGGTCTCACAGTATGTTTCACACTATAGATTCAA
>NC_068296.1:2829976-2852476 GCF_025860055.1 Xyrauchen texanus | reverse complement strand
GTGTCCCCCGCCTTTCGCCCAATGTTAGCTGGGATAGGCTCCAGCCCCCCTGTACACAGGATAAGCGGTTGACGATGGATGGATGGATGGATACAGTGTCCTGAAAAAGGGACGTTTCTGTTTTGCTGAGTTTATTATTGCAATCAGTAAAAACATCAAACTGATCAAATAGTCATGTGTCATATGTTGTTAGAAAGCTCTCAAAGTGCAGAATACAACAAGTATATATGTATTATTATAGCAAGTAATAGCTGAGTATATGTCTTTGACAATTATATTGGTGTTGCCCATATGCCGCGTTTCTGCTTAAAACAACATAAAATATCACATATCATTATTTAGAGTCTGTGATTATCTTTCAATCGAGTCCACACACAAGATAATCAGATGTATAGATCATTAGATAATCCACATGAAGCACAATGTTACATATGGCCACCAGGAGATGGCGCCAAACACATGACACAGACTCAATGATGACTCAAATGGCACAGAATGAAACTCATTCTGTGAAATCTCCTGCCACTGAAACAGGAAATCGGCAAAAACACCTCCAGAGTTTAAAGGGTTAGGCATCGCTATTATTATTGCACATACGTACTTAAAGGAACAGTTTACCCCAAAATTATAATTGTATCATCACTTGCATGACTTTATTTCATTCTGCGCAACACAAACGAAGATATTTTGATGGAGATATGAACTGTTTTTGTCCATACGATGCCAATGTGTCAATGTAGTCCAAAACTTCTAAGCTACAAAAAGGACATATAGGCATCATAAAGGTAATCCATAAGACTTGAGTGGTTTAATCCATGTCTTCTGAAGCAATACGACAGCTTTGTGTGAGAAACAGACCTAAGTCCTTACTCACTATAAACGTTGACATCTGCATTCTCCATGAAGAAGCTTGTACACACTTCCTCACCCTGGCACAAAGCACTATTTACAAGCCAAACAGTGTTGCCAGGTTTTCACGGCCATTTTGAAAATGCAGACGTGAATGAAAAGGAGTCGCGAGCTGAGTTTCCCGTTTAAATTAGTTTTAAAATGTACCCCAGTATGCAAAACCTTGACGATAAACACTTGAAAATGAAAATGCAACGTCTTACTGATTGTAAAGGGGTTAAGATGGGCAAGGAGGAGGCGAGAACCGGCTTGTCAACATAAATGATAGTTTAATGATAAACTTAAAAGACAACATAAACACACACGACGGACATGTCCGTAAACGATCTCTCTCTCCCGCACGATCCTCTGCAGTCGACCTTTAACCCTCACAGAGGCATAATTAGCCTAATACGGGACCGGGTGTGTAGGATCACGACCCGGCCCCACCCTCCGCCCTGCCACATTCCTCCCTCGTTCTCTCAGGCTGGGGAGCCCCCGGCCTGACGTACACCCCGTCCCCCCCCCTCTCTTTCCCTGGGGGAGGGCGTGCTTTAAGTTTAGTCTGCCGGCAGGTCATCCCCATCTACCTGGACGAGGGAGGGGACAAGGGGAGGGAAACCGAAATAATTAAAATGGGGGGTACTTCCTGTAACAGTGTAGTACCCCCCAAAAAACTGTACAATTTAAAAGAGGGAAAAGGCCAACGCAGAGCGACAGTGAGAGAGAGAGATGAACAAAAAAAAACTCGCCAGTTCTCCGATACGCCGTAGCTTGTTCCTCGGCCACTCCTCCACCCTCTAACGGACGACAGCCGCGCCTCTCCGGGCGGATCAGAGGCAGTCCTCCAGCCCCTGGCGGATGGAACGCCCCGCCGCGTTCTCGGGGAACAGAAGGGATCTCCCCCGCCCCTGGCAGCGGTTCTCTCGCTCCAGGCGGTCGGCAATGAGCCCCTCCCCGCTTGCGGTCGGCGGTCTCAAACCTTGCCGCGTTTCAGCGGCCGGTAGGTGACTCCTGCGCCCCTGGCAGCGGCCCTGACCGCTCCAGGCGGTCGGTTAGGAGCCCGTTCTCCCCTCGCGGTCGGCGTCCATCGTCCTCTTTCAGGCGGCTGGGCTCCTCGTCCCCCCGGCAGATGGCCGCGGCTGCTCCGTTGGAGTGGACGGTAGTGGCGAGAACTCTACTACGGCGTATCCCTCCTCCTTCCCGGGTTTCCGGCACCAGTGTAAAGGGGTTAAGATGGGCAAGGAGGAGGCGAGAACCGGCTTGTCAATATAAATGATAGTTTAATGATAAACTTAAAAGACAACATAAACACACACATGACGGACATGTCCGTAAACGATCTCTCTCTCCCGCACGATCCTCTGCAGTCGACCTTTATACCTCGGAGGCTTAATTAGCCTAATACGGGACCGGGTGTGTAGGATCACGACCCAGCCCCGCCCTCCGCCCTGCCACACTGATGTATAATGATACCGTGATTGAGGACCTGGCAACCGCACGCAGAATCAAAGCCTAATTGCACCAGATGTCAAGATTGATAGGAAACAAGAACTTACATTTTGGTCTATTTCTCAATCAAAGTGATCGTAACATCAGAAGACATGGATTAAAACACTTGAGTCGTATGGATTACCTTTATTAGCCTTTTTGTCCTTGCATCATCACATGGACCCTCAGCGCTGTCTCTCGCTGTAGACCCTTTGGCCTTCCATTCATGAATCCAAACACTTCACACTAATCAGCACAATGAAGACACACTAGAGTGCAGGACATGGAAGACTGCATGCTGTGTGTATGTGACACCGAGAGGCTTCTAATGATAAATGAGCAGTATTACTGAGGTCCCGACTCTGCCCCAATTCTGCGCCCTTAATCAAGGCACGGGGAAAACTGTATTGAGGTGTGTGTGCTCTGATATGCAGTTTGAATGATGAAATGGCTCCACTAATATCCATCTTACAAAGTGTCACCACAAACCATCAGGCCGTGATTGACACTTTCCTCTGCATATTTGCACATTAATGCACTTGATCAACATCAATTTTCCTTTTTGAGTGAACTATTCCTTTAAAGCTTCTAATGCGGCAGCAGCCCTCTTCAAGACAGGATGATGATGTCATTGAAGCTTTGCACACATACACATAAACGTTGTTGAGCATATGATGAAAAGAGTGGCATCCAGCATGATGTGGCCCTTAAATCATCATCCCGCTGCGTGAAATTGCAGATCAGATGATGATGATGACATCCCATCAGCCAGGCTGTTTCTATGACAACTGCTGAAGCCACAGGGCTAAAGCGAGAGATATTGGTGAAGTGCTGCAGGTCTGACGCTTGATGAGGAAGATCACAAGAGTCCTAATGGAACAGAGGAAAGAGCCCCTGGCCTATAACTGCAAACCCAGTTTCTATTAAGAAAAGCACAAGAGGTTTGCACGGACACACACATTATTTCTGTCTGCTCTGTAAACTCCCGCTGGCCATCTCCTCTCTGAAGATTTTAAAAGCTCAGACATGTCGGGTAAATTGCTCTGATTCCATGCATCAATCAGTACCCTGTCCCAGAATACCAGAGTCTGTCCGAGTATGTGCCTGATCATTATTCAGATGGTTATCACTACAACAGCACTGGCAAGGAAAGAAAGGAAAAGGAAAGGTAAAAGGAAAGGAAAGGAAAATAAAAAAAACCGAAAGGGAGCAAAAAAAAGACACGTAAAAAGGAAAGGAAAGAGGAAATGGTAAGGAAAAGGGAAACCAAAAAGGGACAGAAAGTGAAGAGCAAATAGGAGGGAAAGAATAGAAAAGATAAGAAAAGGAAAAGAAAAAGGGAAAGAAAAACAAAAGGAAATGAAAGGAAAATGTAGAGGAAAGAAAAGGAAGGGAAAGGAAAAGAACAAGGAAAAGGAAATGGGAAAGAAAGGAAAGGAAAGGGGAAACCAGAAATGGAAGAGGAAATGGGCGGGACAGGAAAAGAAAAGTATAGGAAAGAAAATAAATGGAAAAGAGAAAGAAAAGGAAATAGGAAATGGGAGGCAAAGGGAAGGAAAAGGAAAAAGAAAAAGAGGAAATGGGAGGGACTAGAAAGGAAAAGTATAGCAAAGGAAAGAGGAAATAGGAATTAGGAAGGAAATAGGGAATTGTAAGGAAAGGGGAACCGGAAAGGGACTGAAAATAGGACATGGAAGGGAAAAAGGAAATGGGAGGGACAGGGAAAAAAGTTAAGGAAAAATGAAATAGGAAGAGAAGGGAAAACAGAAAGGGACTGAAAGGAAAGGAAAGAAAGGAAAAGAGGACATGGAAGGGGAAAAGGAAATGGGAGGGACAGGGAAAAAAGTAAAGGAAAGATGAAATAGGAAGAAAAGGGAAAACAGAAAGGGACTGATAGGAAATAGGAAGGAAATAGGGAATTGTAAGTAAAGGGGAAACCAGAAAGGGACTGAAAGGAAAGAAAGGAAAAGAGGACATGGAAGGGAAAAAGGAAATGGGAGGGACAGGGAAAAAGTAAAGGAAAGATGAAATAGGAAGAGAGGGGAAAACGGAAAGGGACTGAAAGGAAAGGAAAGATGAAATAGGAAGAGAGGGGAAAATGGAAATGGACTGAAAGGAAAGGAAATAGGAAATAGGAAGGAAACGTTTGGTTACGTATGTAACCTCCGTTCCCCGAGGGAGGGAACGACACGTTGTGTCCGAGAAGCGACACTAGGGGTCTCTCTTGAGCGCCGATATCCACCTCTGATCTATGAAAAAAGGCCAATGAGAGTTGGCAGCCAGTATTTGCATGTCCCGCCCCCGGACATACGGGTATTTAAGCGGCGCAAATACGGGAGTTCATTCAGGATTTTTCTGAGTAGCCGGAAATGGTCCGGCCACAACAGTGGCTCGGTTCAGCGACATGGCGGAGGAAAGACACAACGTGTCGTTCCCTCCCTTGGGGAACGGAGGTTACATACGTAACCAAACGTTCCCCTTCTGTCGCTCTCTCCACGTTGTGTTGGAGAAGCGACACTAGGGGACCCATTCCAATCTTCAGTCTACGTGTTACCGAGTTCTACGGGCTCGGACCTGAGAAAATACGAGACGCAACCGACTCAACGCGGAGGTTGTAAAACCTCGCGAAGGTGTTGGGTGTTGCCCAACCCGCGGCTCTACAGATGTCTGCTAGGGAGGTGCCCTTGGCCAGTGCCCACGAGGACGCAACACCCCTTGTTGAGTGAGCTCGGACCCGCAAGGGTAGGGGCACGGCCTGGGTGTGATAAGCCAGTGTGATGGCGTCAACAACCCAGTGGGCGAGCCTCTGTTTGGAGATGGCATTCCCTTTCTGCCATCCCCCAAAGCAGACAAAGAGCTGCTCAGAGCATCTGGTGCTCTGTGTGTGGTCCAGGTAAATGCGCAGGGCGCGCACTGGACATAGCAACGAAAGGGCTGGGTCTGCCTCCTCCCGGGGCAGCGCTTGTAGGTTCACTACCTGATCTCGGAATGGTGTGGTAGGAACCTTGGGCACATAGCCCGGTCGTGGCCTTAGGATCACAGACGTATCCGCCGGACCGAACTCCACCGAACGCTTGCAGGTCCACGACCCACTTGATAGAGGCGAGCGCGATCAGCAGGGCTGTCTTAAGAGAGAGGGCCCTGAGTCCAATTGATTCAAGCGGCTCGAAGGGGGGTCTCTGGAGTCCTGCCAAGACTACCGAGAGATCCCAGGAGGGAACTAGGCCTGGCCGGGAGGGATTCAACCTCCGGGCGCCTCTCAGGAACCTGAGGATCAGGTCGCGCTTACCCAAAGACTTGCCGTCTACAGGATCGTGGTGGGCGGCAATGGCGGCAACATACACCTTGAGGGTGGACAGGGACAGCCTCCTGTCCAGCCTCTCCTGTAGGAACAGGAGCACTGACTTGATCGCGCATCTCTGCGGGTCTTCGGTTCGGGAAGAACACCAATCTGCGAACGAGTGCCACTTTAGGGCGTAAAGGTGCCTGGTAGAGGGGGCTCTGGCTTGGTTGATTGTATTCACAACGGTCGGCTAGCTCTTCCGCATCCCGTCCAGGGACCAGACGTGGAGGTTCCAGAGGTCTGGGCGCGGGTGCCAGAGCGTGCCCCGTCCCTGAGAGAGGAGGTCCTTTCTCAGGGGAATTTGCCAGGGAGGAGCTGTCGCGAGAAGCCTGAGTTCCGAGAACCAAGTCCAAGTGGGCCAGTAGTGGGCCACTAACGTGACTTGCTCCTCGTCCTCCCTGACCTTGCACAGCACCGGTGCAAGAAGGCTCACTGGGGGAAATGCGTACTTGCGCAGCCCCGAGGGCCAGCTGTGTGCCAGCGCGTCTGTCCCGAGGGGAGCCTCTGTTAGGGCGTACCAGAGCGGGCAGTGGGAGGTTTCCTGGGAGGCAAACAGGTCTACCTGTGCCTTGCCAAACCGTTCTCAAATCAGCTGGACCGACTGGGGGTGAAGCCTCCACTCCCCACCGGGCAGGCGTTGTCATGATAGCGCGTCCGCTACGACATTGAGCTTGCCGGGGATGTGAGTCGCTGCTGGCTCCATAGGAGGAGACGGCGGGCGAGTTGTGACATGTGGCGGGAGCGTACGCCGCCTTGGCGATTTATGTACGCCACCACCGTGGTGCTGTCCGCTCTCACGAGGACGTGTTTGTCCCGAACTAATGGGAGGAACTTCCTGAGAGCAAGAAGGACGATCAGCAACTCCAGGCAGTTGATGTGCCAACGCAGCGGGGCCACTTTCCAACGGCCCGCTGCTACATGCCCGCTGCACACGGCACCCCACCTGGACCGGGAGGCGTCGGTTGTGACCAAAACGCGTCGGGACACCTGCTGCAGTGTTTTGAGGCAGGCGGGGGTGATCCTTACCCGATGCGTGCCGTGGTGCCATGCTTGTCTCGGGACTCGAGTCTGGAGCCAGTGCTGGAGTGGTCTCATATGCATCAACCCCAGCGGCGCGACCGCCGCGGAGGACGCCATATGCCCCAGGAGCCTCTGGAAAACTTTTAGAGGGACCACTGTGCCTGGCTTGAAGGAAGCGAGGCAGTCCATCACCGACTAAGCACGCTTGCTCGTGAGACGTGCTGTCATCGAGACTGAGTCTAACTCCAACCCGAGAAAAGAGATGCTCTGAACCGGAGTGAGCTTGCTCTTTTCCCAGTTGACCTGAAGCCCCAAGCGGCTGAGGTGCTGGAGCACCTGGTCTCTGTGTGTGCATAGTTACTCTCGAGAGTGTGCTAGGATGAGCCAGTCGTCGAGGTAGTTGAGAATTCGGGTGCCGGCTACTCGTAGCGGGGCAAGGGCCGCCTCTGCGACCTTCGTGAAGACGCGAGGGGACAGAGACAGGCCGAAGGGGAGGACTTTGTACTGAAACGCCTGGCCGTCGAACGCGAACCGTAAGAAGGGTCGGTGTCGCGGCAGAATTGAGACGTGGAAGTACGCGTCCTTCAGGTCTACCGCTGCGAACCAATCTAGATGCTGAACACCAGCCATAATATTTCTCTGTGTGAGCATTTTGAACGGGAGTTTTAACAAGGCCCGATTGAAAACTCGCAGGTCCAGGATTGGTCGTAAGCCGCCGCCTTTCTTGGGTACAATGAAGTAAGGGCTGTAGAAACCCTTCCTCATTTCGGTTGGAGGGACGGGCTCTACCGCGCCCTTGGCTAAGAGGGTCGCGATTTCCGTGCACAGGGAACTGGCATGCTCGCCGTGTACTGCGGAAAAGCGGACGCCCCTGAAGGGGGGCGGGAGCCGGGCAAACTGAATTGCGTAACCAAGTCGAATGGTCCGGTGCAGCCAGCGTGACGCGTTGGGAAGCGAAAACCACGCTTCCCAGCTCTGCGCTAGGGGCACCAAAGGGACGAGTATTTTGGACGTACCCGGCGAGGCCTTGCAGCGGGGCGGAACAGGTAATGCGCCGTCGGGTGGCTTCATTGCGGCGTGAGGCTGAGGTGCTGAGAATAGACTCAAAGCACTTACCTTGCTCCGCGCGCCCGGCAGGGGGTGGGTTCGTGACTGAGGAGGAGGTGTGATGTTGGCGTCCTCTGGACTCATCTGAACCGGCCGGCCGGGGGACAGTCGTGGGCAGGCGGAAGGCGGGATCGCCACATCCGGTGTACCGGGACTGTCGTAATCTGAAAGCAGATTGCCGTGAGAACGGAATTTGCGGGCCAGGTGACCCAGAGGCAAAGGAAATAGCTCTTTTATTGAGAATGTGGGTACCACATCCCCCGTCAGGGGGTGTGGCAAATGAAAAAATAAAGGATTCTCCTCCCGGCCCTCCACCGGGGGACAGAGCGGTCTTACCACCTCCGGAGCTAACGTCTTCGGCTCTGGGTCGACTGTCTCAGGAACGCTTGGGAGGCTTCCGGGTCTTAGAGGGGGTTCGTGAGACAGGGGGCGTATGCCGCCTGCAGGGTGCTCGACGCTGGGGCTGAGAGCTGGGCCCGGGTTGGGGTGGAGCAGGAGCTGGTTTCTTCGCCACAGGGGGGCGCCCTCGGCGAGCAGACGGGGCAGGGCCCATAGCGGCAGGTGTGCGGCGGGGCATGATGTGAGAGATGGCCTCCGTCTGCTTCTTCACCGCGGAGAACTGTTGGGCGAAGTCCTCGACGGTGTCGCCGAAAAGGCCAATCTGGGAGACAGGTGCGTCTAGGAAGCGGTTCTTGTTGGCCTCACGCATCTCGACCAGATTGAGCCAGAGATGGCATTCCTGGACCACTAGGGTGGCCATCGCCTGTCCGAGTGCCTGCGCTGTGGCCTTCGTCGCTCTCAGGGCGAGGTCGGTCGCTGAGCACAGTTCCTGCAGCACATCAGGATCAGGTCCACCCCCGTGCATGTTTCTGAGTGATTTGGCCTGGTGGACTTGCAGGAGGGCCATCGCATGCAGGGCGGAGGCAGCACGTCCAGCCGCACTGTAGGCCTTCGTGTTGAGCGAGGATGTTGTCCTACAGGGCATGGATGGGAGTACGGGGCGGCCACACCAGGAGGTAGGGCTACCGGGGCATAGATGGTACGCAACTGCCCTATCGACCTGGGGAATCGCCCCGTATCCGTGGCGCTCTCCGCTGTCGAGGGTGGTGAGAGTGGAGCGGGTGGCACCTAGACCACGTAGACGTCAGCTCGTCATGCACCTCCGGGAAAAACGGGACCGGGGGGATGCGTGGCCGCGAATGGCGCGCTGCCCCCAGGAACCAGTCATCCAACCGTGAAGGCTGTGGGGAGGATGGAGGGTTCCAATCCAACCCCACGCTCACGGCGGCCCGGGAAAGCATGTCAGACATCTGAGCGTCGGCCTCAGCCTGGGCCTGCTGGCCCGAAGGCGGCAGTCCAGGGGAGTCCTCGGCATCAGACATCACAGTCTCCGATGCAGCGGCGAGCTCATCTGCTTCGGGCTCGGGAGGATAGACAGCCGGGCCGTGAGGCGAGCCGCTATCGCCGCGAGCGTAGACGGGGACCAGCGAGCGTGTTGGAGAGCGGGAGGTTCGCGGGGGGCTACCCGGCGAAACTGCACCCGCTGCCGCCCCCAAATCGCCCCCAGCGCCAACCGCATCGTCCTCAATCCCGTGGGAAGAACGAACAATGCGGGGTGCAGCTGGGGTGGCTTGCTCTCTGTTGAAAGCGAGCCGCGACCGCAACGTGGTCATGGTCATGTTCTCGCAGTGAGAACATGAGCCATCCACAAACGCCGCCTCAGTTTGATCGCGGCCCAAACACACGAGACAGCGCCTGTGGCCGTCTGAAGCGGAGAGCACTCTACCGCATCCAGGAACAACACAGGGGCGGAAGGGCATCTTGAAAAGGACGTTCAACGCCGCTGTGTTTTGCTCTTTTAGAGAAATTCACTCTTTTAAGGGAAATAACTCTTTTAATACACAGTATGTGTGTGTGTCTGCGCTGTCGAAGCGATCAGGGGCAACAATGCACGCCGTGCAAAGTAGGAGAAAGCCGCTGTTGTGTGCCGTCAAATCCAACAGCATGCAGATCGTCAGAGGAAACAGGAACGTAATAGTGGTGTGTAACTCGCAGCAAACTGCAGACAGACCATCGGCTCCGAAGAAATTTTCTGAATGAACTCCCGTATTTGCACCGCTTAAATACCCGTATGTCCGGGGGCGGGACATGCAAATACTGGCTGCCAACTCTCATTGGCCTTTTTTCACAGATCAGAGGTGGATATCGGCGCTCAAGAGAGACCCCTAGTGTCGCTTCTCGGACACAACATGGAGAGAGCGACAGAAGGGGAATAGGGAATTGTAAGGAAAGGGGAAACCAGAAAGGTACTGAAAGGAAAGGAAAGAGGCCATGGAAGGGAAAAGGATATGGGAGGGACAGGGAAAGGTGGAATAGGAAGAAAAGGGAAAACGGAAAGGGACTGAAAGGAAAGGAAAGGTGACATTAAAGGGAAAATAGGAAATGGGAGGGACAAGGAAAAAACTAAAGGAAAGATGAAATAGGAAGAGAAGGGAAAATGGAAAGGGACTGATAGGAAATAGGAAGGAAATAGGGAATTGTAAGGAAAGGGGAAACCAGAAAGGAGAAAGGAAAGGAAAGGAAAGATAACATGGAAAGGAAAAGAGGAAATGGGAGGGACAGGGAAATAAGTAAAGGAAAGTTGAAATAGGAAGAAAAGGGAAAATGGAAAGGAACAAGAAAATGGGAGTGGAAGGAAAGGAAAAAGAAATGGGGAGGAAAAGGAAAATGGAAAGGGAACAGAAAGAAAAGAGAACATTGGAAGGAAAGAAAAAGCGAAGGAAAAAGTCAAATGAAGGAAAGGAACAGAGCAGAAAGGAAAAATTGAGAGGAGAGGAGAGGAGAGGAGAGGGGAGGAGATGGGAGGAGAGGAGAGGAGAGGAGAGGAGAGTTCCATGATTTATGAATGTCCGTGAGACTCATTAGCATGAGGACAAAAGCCCTCTACAGAGGGACTGCCAACTGGGTCATGACCTCTGTGAGTCTCTCCTCGTCCTCTGTCCGTACAGACTCTCACCCGTTCCTGCAGCTCTCTCTCTCTCTCTCTCTGACACAAAAACACAGTTTCACTGTCTCACTCTCTCTCCCTCTCTCTCTCTCTGTCTCACTCTTGTCTCTCTGTCTGAGGAAATGGCTTCACTATCATAAGCTGGAGATTCTGGTTCTAAAAATGACCATTTTCAAATCCAGCTGTTCACCTTATGGTTGATTATGGAACTATTATATACATATTTGTGTTAAATCACTTCAGAACCCAACAAAAAATGTCAGTCACACATCATGAAGCAGTTTGATATCCATTCATTCAAATAAATCACCCACTGATTATTCCTCAGTAATGAATAAACTGAATTGAAATCCACTGCGATTATGCCTACTCCAAACCAATCTTTACATTGTGCTTATTTTATGCTTCTGTTCTCTAACTCAATAAAATCATGGACCAACTAAAATGTATATCTCTGCGTTCTCTCAGACAATCACTTCCTCATTAAGTGGATCTAAACGAGCTGCTCTCTGACCCTGATTACTATGACCAGTCGGATCACAAATCCATCACTGTAGCACTGACAGCTGGGAGATGAAGTCTACAATCCTGCTTCCAACATGGACGCCACCTGCCCATTACGCTCCAATAGTTTGCTCTTTTAAAGGAGGGCCGAGGGGGAGTGTTATATCATTTTTGTGATTTGGTTGAGTAATTTAATCAGCTGTTTCGGGACTCATGTTGAGGTTTTGCCTCCTGCTCTCCACTTTGACCTGGAATATTACACCAGCTGCTTCCCTGTTAATTAACAGAGATGGGAAAGAAACAATGAGACAACAGAGAGAGAGAGAGAGAGAGAGAGAGAGAGAGAGAGAGAGAGAGAGAGAGATTGGGTAGACAGACTGCAGTCTCTCTCTCTGGCCCAAACCTCTCACTCCTTCTCTCTCTGTCTATCTGTCTGTCTGTCTGTCTCTCTGTCTGTCTGTCTGTCTGTCTGGTCTTTGGCTTCGGGGATTCTGTCTTAATGGGTCCATCTGTTAGCATTAGCATGGACAGCTGTAACGGTGCTTACCACTGAGACACACACACACTAATGATGCCACATACACACATGTTTGGTGCCAGAGCAACAATCACACACAAACAAAAAAAAAAAAAAAAAATTATAATAATCATAAAAAAATCTACATAAAATCATGTGATTTCTGGTGTGATTGTCTGGACTCAATGCCATTATTTTCTCTGTTTTTTTTTTTTTTTTTACAGTAGGAATTTTCGTTCATTTGGGGGTGATTTTGATCAAAATCGACAGTTTTCAACTTTTAATATTTTTGTTATATGAAGGTCTCATTACGACTGAATTGAAAACATATTAATCAGGCATTCATCATTTATTTTTGGTACTTTTCAAATGGCTTTTATGTAGATTTTCCTGCTTTAATCTTGTCCCAGACTCAGACTTTCAATATTAATTAAAATCCATTCTAAAAATACAAATTATAAAAATTTGAAAACTGTAATAATCTAAAAAAAATTTAAAAAAAAAAAATTAAAAAAAAAGTGAAATAAACAAACCATTTAAATATTTATTATGTGAAAAATAATTCTAGCGATTAAAAAAAAAAATACAACTTTTAATTTCCATTACACCAAACAATTTTGCCCCTAATTATTAATAATTTTAAAGTTAGTGAACTACCAAGTGGACAAAAGTGACAGTGACGAACATGCTTGAGAAGAACTATAGAAAACCAACCAGTGTCAACATTTTGCTAAACGTCTCCTTTTGTGTTCCATAAAGACACATAGAAAGTCATACAGGTCTGGAACTACAAGAAGGTGAGTAAATGATGATATCATTTTCACTTTTCATCCTGGTTTCCACACAGGATGTTCAGGATTCTGTGCACATCTTTAACACACATCCCTCCAGTAAAACATGTCCAATTACACACACACTCCCTTCGATAGCTTTTGACACGTAATCCAAGATAACATCTGCTCATTGATCTACTGTGAGTCTAATAGAACTGATAGATATCCACTTGTCCATACTCGGACACATCAGTTAGAGCTTATGCACACACACACACACACACACACAAAATCACACGGAGGATTTAATTAAGTTTCAGGCCGAAAACGTACAGTTAAGTTGATGCAAATCAGACTAAAAGTTCAAACGTGTCAAGGTGACCGGTACGTCATTCATTTCAGTTTTTGGGTCAACTATCCCTTCAGCAAAGGCAACACTACAGGCAGAGAGCTTTCTATGGGAGTTTTACAGATGAGGGTTTATTCAGTATGTCTTATTTATGTAGATGTGATCTAACACATCTTATTCTACTGTGTGCATTACCAGCATGTGTCTATAAACTCTCCAGAGTGTCTTTCTTAAACTCCATCAGACCACGACTGAGGATAATGTCGTAGATTTCTGCTGTCTACTCATCTCGGACAAGAGTGCTGACATCTCTTTAGCTCTCGCTCCCTCATCTCTGTTTTTACATGCATGGCTAGACTTAACTCTGACAACTGCTGCCTCAGCACCACAGTACTTTGGTCAATCTCACTTTATACAGATGCACAGACACACACAGAGAGACACACAGACTCACAGGGACACTCACAGACGCACAGAGACACACAGAGAGACACAGACACACACAGAGACACACAGAGAGACACACAGACACACAGGGACAGATACAGACGCACAGAGACAGGCACAGAGACACAGAGACAGATACAGACGCACAGAGACAGGCACAGAGACACAGAGACAGATACAGACGCACAGAGACAGGCACAGAGACACAGAGACAGATACAGACGCACAGAGACACACACAGACACAGATACAGACGCACACAGACACAGAGACACACAGAAGCACAGAGACACAGAGACAGATACAGACGCACAGAGACACAGAGACACACACAGACGCACAGAGACACAGAGACACACACACAGAAGCAAAGAGACACACGCACAGAGACACAGAGACACACACAGACGCACAGAGACAGACACACAGACGCACAGAGACACGCACAGAGACACAGAGACAGATACAGACGCACACAGACACAGAGACACACACAGACGCACAGAGACACAGAGACAGATACAGACGCACAGAGACACGCACAGAGACACAGAGACAGATACAGATGCACACAGACACAGAGACACACACAGAAGCACAGAGACACAGAGACAGATACAGACGCACAGAGACACGCACAGAGACACAGAGACAGATACAGATGCACACAGACACAGAGACACACACAGAAGCACAGAGACACAGAGACAGATACAGACGCACAGAGACACGCACAGAGACACAGAGACAGATACAGACGCACACAGACACAGAGACAAACACAGAAGCACAGAGACACAGAGACAGATACAGACGCACAGAGACACGCACAGAGACACAGAGACAGATACAGACGCACACAGACACAGAGACACACACAGAAGCACAGAGACACAGAGACAGATACAGACGCACAGAGACACGCACAGAGACACAGAGACAGATACAGACGCACACAGACACAGAGACACACACAGAAGCACAGAGACACAGAGACAGATACAGACGCACAGAGACACGCACAGAGACACAGAGACAGATACAGACGCACAGAGACACAGAGACACAGAGACACGCACAGAGACAGATACAGACACACACAGACACACACAGATACAGACGCACACAGACACAGAGACAGATACAGACGCACAGAGACACAGAGACAGATACAGACACACACAGACACACACAGATACAGACGCACACAGACACAGAGACAGATACAGACGCACAGAGACACAGAGACAGATACAGACGCACAGAGACACAGAGACAGATACAGACACACACAGACACACACAGATACAGACGCACACAGACACAGAGACAGATACAGACGCACAGAGACACAGAGACAGATACAGACACACAGAGACACACACACACAAATACCACTACCACTAACTGCAACAAAACTCATAATGTGTATCTTTAACTGCACATTGTCATATATACAACCATCCAGTAATCATTCTGATTTCTGTGTCACAAGTCTTGAGTACACAAAGCACAGAAGCAGTTCATTACGGGACAGACATGACGAAATTAATAACTTGAGGTTCAATGCGTTTTTAATGCACTAAAAAGAACCGGTTGATAAATGTAATATGTTCAGGAGGTACACTAGCATTGTATGTTTCATGCTGTAGATTCAAAAGAATCATATGATAAGAGTCATTAGTTTAGGAATCGGACTATACTGGTCATGCTATAGATTCAAAAGAATCATCTGATAAGAGTCATTAGTTTAGGAATCGGACTATACTGGTCATGCTATAGATTCAAAAGAATCATCTGATAAGAGTCATTAGTTTAGGAATCGGACTATACTGGTCATGCTATAGATTCAAAAGAATCATCTGATAAGAGTCATTCGTTTGGGAATCAGACTATACTGGTCATGCTGTAGATTCAAAAGAATCATCTGATAAGAGTCATTAGTTTGGGAATCAGATTTACTGGTCATGCTGTAGATTCAAAAGAATCATCTGATAAGAGTCATTAGTTTGGGAATCAGATTTACTGGTCATGCTGTAGATTCAAAAGAATCATCTGATAAGAGTCATTAGTTTGGGAATCAGATTTACTGGTCATGCTGTAGATTCAAAAGAATCATCTGATAAGAGTCATTAGTTTGGGAATCAGATTTACTGGTCATGCTGTAGATTCAAAAGAATCATCTGATAAGAGTCATTAGTTTGGGAATAAGATTATACTTATAAATATAAATACAACAGAAGCCAATGGAAAGCAACCAACATGACATCAAACAAACGTGCAAGTGTGCATGTATTCCTTTAAGCAAGTAAAACTGCCATTCAAATCTATTTCTAATCTTTCATTCCCACATGCATCCATACGGTACCCATGCATATTTATTAAGGCATTAAAGGTTGAAGTATCACAATGATGCCATCTGGACAGCTCGTGGCTGCATTACCTGTACCATTATTATTTCTATATACTCACACCTACATCCACTACAGTAGTAATAGAAACACATATACACACACATTTTGAAAACCAGTATGTGTGCTTGCACCTCTACACACACAATTTGAGAGCTAGACAGAAAGAGAGAGAGAGAGAAAGAGAGAGAGAGAGAGAGATGAGATGAAATGTCACATGTTGACTCTTTCTATAAACACGGATCACTAGACACAAATGAAAATCTTTATCAATTCAATATTTCTGTTTGCACTCAGATCTGTGCACGATGATCGACTGGTATTGTGTTTCAACTCTCTCTTTATATCCTCGGGGCTTTGAACTCTTACTCTGCATTTGCATTCAGTCTCTGCTACAGTTGTGCTTGAAAACAATCTCTAGAAAATCACACACACACACGCGCACTCACACGCACGCACACACACACACGCGCAAACACACACACACACTCACGCACACTAACACACACACGCACTCACACGCACGCACACACGCGCAAACACACACACACACTCACGCACACTAACACACACACACACACACACACACACGCACGCACATGCACACTCTCACAAACACATACACGCACGCACACACACACATACACACGCGCAAACACACACACACGCTCACACTCACGCACACTCACTCATGCACATGCACTCACACGCACACACACACTCACGCACACTAACACACGCACTCACACACACGCACACACACTCACTCACGCACATGCACACTCTCTCTCACACACACGCACACACATGCACACTCTCCCACACACACACACACACACACACGTGCACACATGCACACTCTCTCTCTCTCTCACAAACACACACACACGCGCAAACACACACGCACACACACAAACACACACTCACGCACACTAACACACATGCACTCACAGTCACTCACGCTCTCTCTCTCTCACACACACACACACAAACGTACACGCACTTTCTCTCACACACACACACATGCACTCTCTCTCTCACACACACACACACACGTACACGCACACTCTCTCTCACACACACACATGCACTCTCTCTCTCTCACACAGGCGCACACACGCACACACACACACACACACTGAAGTGTGCCAGGTCTGTCCTAGAATTCACCTCGCTTTGCTGTTTTTTGCATCCACTACCACTGTCCAAAAATACTTGGTTTAAAAATACTACCAATTCGAGAAGCTGCACAAGGAAAGAAAGATCACAAACGAGATCTCTTAAATATCTCAAATGCTTCTCTTAGACAGCAATGAGAGTAAAGCAAATTGCGACCTTTTCTGAAGTCCCACATGTGTCTCAAGATGTCAACAATGTCTTAAACTGTGCTCCGATACCAAACCCTGCCATCGAGTCTCAATGAACTCAAGCGTGTCAAAGTCCCAAGTTGTTTCGAGCCAACTTGTAAGATTTCTTGTGATTTCACCATCTCGTACCACGACTTGCCATGATACAGGGTTGGGTAATACATGAACGCTTGGCATGGACATAAAGGTGACCCTCAAAAATATCAAATGGACCAATCTAATCCTTTTCATCTGTGTGTCTCACTCTTACACTCAGCATCTTGCTGTCTCCAGGCAGAACGTGACATTAAACCCAAGTTTTCACCGGCACTCTCCCGCTCTGTCCATCTCTCACTCTCATTCTATAGCATTCTTCCTGTATCCCCCGGCAACCAGAGCACTTACCCGTGTGCGCATGGGAGAAAGCAGCCCTTCCATGGCTTCTGTTCATTCCTTAGAATACCCACAATCCTTTCATACTGCCATCATCGTTTCGGTAACGTATCCAACTCGCTCAACACTCACAGAGAAATGGGCGCTTCTCTGAAAATACACACACACACACTGCTGTGCCCTCACACACACTCAGAGCAATCTCCTCCCCGGCAGGAAAGCCTCTGTGTGTGTGTGTGTGTGTGTGTGTGTGTGTAAGTCACATGTTTAATGACCGTGGGAGTTTGCATTTGAGAAAAGGTAACTGTGTCGTGTGTTTGAGTAATTTATGTTTTGCCAATATTGTGTCAATTAAAGAGCACACGTATAGAGCACACAGACGGATGTGTAAAAATATCGATTTTCCGATTAACCTCTTCAACTCTGTGGACCTGCCGGCGAGTCTAAAGTGGGGGCGCTATATAACGAAACAGGTTTACACTTAAAATGCTCAAGTCCCAGTTTACATAAGTTTACATTTACATTTTTGCATTTGGCAGACGCTTTTATCCAAAGCGACTTACAGTGCACTAATTACAGGGACAATCCCCCCGGAGCAACCTGGAGTTAAGTGTCTTGATCAAGGACACAATGGTGGTGTCTGTGGGGATCGAACCAGCGACCTTCTGATTACCTGTGATGTGCTTTAGCCCACTGAGCCACCACCACTCCTACATAAGTCAGGCATATGTGGTATCGTTTGAAAGCTTAGAGTCTGACCTTTTCTTAGATACCCATGACTTATGCATTTGTCACATAAAATAACAACATATGGCCTTAAAACATCCGCGTCGCAATTAAGCGCCACCTAGTGGATATGTGGAAAACATAATAATATGAATAAAAAAAATTTCTTTAAAATAGTCATCTCATATATCAAATGAAAGCTCTCATTCTCAGGAACATGACTGTACAGTTTATTTTCTTGCACTAACAGCACAGTTTAAAAGATTTTCAAAAGAATCACAAAGTGAAATATTTGTAAGCCATCGAATATAAACGTCTCTTTTATGCACCGACAAACGCAGCTGCAAACCCCAAATCTGTCTGCTTTTACCTTTAAAGAATGAGACATTGTTTGATATAAATTAGATGTCCAGAACAAAATATGCAGTCAGAAATGCATGTTATCGACTATTAATGATAAAATGTTATACGCACATCACCGTAAATGGGATATCAGCTTTCCAATGCGCTACTAGTCCACTCAGAGGCCGAGATATTCAGTGAAAAACAAAGGTGTCATTATGATATCCTTATTAACGCAACGAGAAAAAGAAAAAATATATAATATTTGAATTTAATGTACTTATACCATACATATAAGTAGTACTCACTTTGTATTACACTAATGAGAATCATCATTGAAAACAATGAAAATAGGAAAGTAAAACGTCCGGACGTGTTACTGTAAAGATAATGGGGGTAAAATGTTCTTAAGTGTCCTGAAAATAATGTCACAGTGCAGAAATATCTTAATGTGGGCATCATTTTATTTTTGCAAAATATAATTATATATATTTTGTTTTATTCATTTGTGATTGAAAGTAAATAGTAGTTGTTCTGATCCCAGTTGTTAGCGGACAATAGTGTCCTTATATTATTTGAGAATGACTCATTCATTTCTCCAATCGCCCTTGTGCATACAACACAGGAACACTTCAAATGATTGCTGCACGTATGAGGGAAGGACATTGTGGATTTGCTCTGGCGTGGAACTTCTCTATGGAGCATCACCAATAGTTCTGTTCCAAAACTGTTCTAGGTACCTGTCTAGAAAGCAATTTAGGCATCGTTTTGGCCCAATCTCAAGGCACCATTCCGGGCTGGACTGTGAAGAGAAATCGGCCCGGGATTTTACATAGAAACATGCACAAAAGGTTCACTGGTTTCGCTGACATTTTCTGCATATCGCGGCGCCGTTTTGTGGTCCGTTCTGCATATCGCGGTGGCTCATTTTAGTTTATCGCGGTCCATTCGGACCGTTTCTCCCCTCGGTTCTCCCCTACGGCCAATCCACCCCGATTGCCCCCAAAGTGCGTTGGCCCACCGGGAAATTTCCCGGTATGCCAGATTACCAGTCAAGCCCTGGCACCATTGCATGGCTTCTTTTTTTTTCTCACAGAGAAGACAACCCCAGAATGTGGAAAAAATGAATTGATGCACAAGG
Organism: Xyrauchen texanus; assembly: GCF_025860055.1. Taxonomy (NCBI): domain Eukaryota; kingdom Metazoa; phylum Chordata; class Actinopteri; order Cypriniformes; family Catostomidae; genus Xyrauchen; species Xyrauchen texanus. The sequence continues at coordinate 2,832,671 of NC_068296.1, read as the reverse complement.
ATACAATGTTTCAAATCAGTCAATTATCACGTCCCGTTTTGGTTAGGACGGCGCCTACAGGGAGTAAACGGCAAGGCAGCATCATTGGCTATGAAATCTGTCTCTCATTAACTCATTATTCTGACATCCTAACGAACACACGCTCGTCCCTGGAGTCTCAACCCTGATTCTCAGTTGTCTGGGAGATTTCCTTCGTATCTCTCAGAATCAATTATGATATTATGGTTTTAGTGTGAATAGAGATGTCTGTCCCTGCCATAAACACTGGAAACATCACTCTTAATTACGCCGTTTTGACCTTTAGTGTAATGCTTCAGTTAACTCAAAACTCAAAGATGCTTTTCTGCATTTGTTAAGCGTTATATGTTGATAGAAGTGTCCTTACTGTAAGTACACTTGAGTTATAAGGATATGAATGTATGGGTCCCACTATATTAGGTGTCTTTAATTTACTAACATTAAAATACATACAATACAATGTATTTATTGTGGAACTGCAGTACATGTTGCTTTGCTATATTCTTACAAGATTCACATTTGCTGCTACTGAAGTTGAGGTACGGGTCGGTTTAGGGGGAGCGTTAGGGGTAAGATTACCCCTAGGGTTAGGGTAAGTAGGGCTGGGTGTCAATACAGATGTCCTGATTCACAAATCCATGTATGCAACTTCCCATCTGAGATGAGAGCGAGCCCAGAGAAGTCGGCGGTGCTTCTGGACAGTGATGATGTACGGCTTCTCCTTTACATAGTAAAGTCTGAACTTGCATCTGTGGATGCAGCGGCGAGGGGTGTTCACTAACAAAGGTTACTAAAGTAATCCCAAACCCATGTTCATGATATCCATTACAGATGAATGATGTATTTTAAGACAGTGACGTCTGAGGGGTCAGAGGTCACGTGCATTCAGAAGTGGTTTTCGTCTTGCCCTTTACATAAAAAGATTTGACCAGATTGCATCTTTTAACTTTATTGTGCACCGTAGAGGGTGAAATGCCCAAAATCCTTCCCGTTAGTCTTTGGGGAACATTGTTCTCAAAGTGCTGGATTATTTCCAGAAGCATCTGTTGGAAAGAGTCTGGAATGATCGTTGCTCTTGAAGGACTCGGATGTTTTTGGAGTCTCCTTTATTATATGACACGATTGCCTGTTTAACATCTCCCGTTTCACATCACCTTGTTATTTCAACTCGTCAAATTGTTATTAGTCTCAACTTTTTTTGGAGCGTGTTGCAATCATCTGATTTGAAATGACTGAATATTTAGAAAAAACAATGAAATTCACAAGGTAAAACATCATATAACGTGTAGTTTTAGTGCTTTCAATATAGCAAAGGGTGAAAATAATTTACAAATCACCTCTTTTTTTGTTTTTATTAGCATTTTTCATATTGTCCCAACTTTTTCAGAATTGGGGTTGCACATTGATTTGTTGAACTCGTGTTAAAAAACGGTACTGTCTCTTTAAGAATGCCCATTACATGTTTATCTCATCTGTCCTACACTTTATTACAATAAAATGTTTTGATGTTTTGATCAATTACTGACTGTAAACAACAGAAAGGGTATTAAAAGAGACACACACACACACACACACACACACACACACACACACACACACACACACACACACACACACACACGCACACAATGTGTGTTTAGGGCCCTTTAATGCATCGTCTATCCATGTACACTCTATGAGGAATATTTCAAGATCTCCTCATCATATTATGTCGTGTTTGGGCTTGTTTGAATCGGGATAATCTGCTGTAAGTTACGGTATGTCATTGTCTGTGTTATATGTATGTTTCAGGATGTAATAAGGAAAAAACGTGACAACAAGACACTCCTGTTTATTATATTTATGTGTGTCTGTGGGAACTTCATACACTAAAACTCACTACAGTTTGGCCTCTGTTCAGATCAAGCAAGTGGTTATTATTTAATTATTTTATATATAATTTATGCAATATGAGAGATTTACAAACTATCTTAGTGGGCCAGTCATTTTTGACCGGGATCACAAAATGTGTTTGCACAAAACTGACACGGTACAAGGGTTAAGACACCTATTTTAAAGTGGGTCCTAAGTATGTATTTATATCATGGTGGAGACATGTCATTGATTTCTATTGTTCCTTTTGGCATTATTCGATTTTATTTACAGAAGAACATTATTTTGCCTTTATGAAGATGTTGAGAGGTCTATTATGTAGATGCATTCACTGTCCTTTTTTTAAGCTTCATGCATCATGGTCACCATAGCAACTGTATCCAACTTGTACTGACTCCTCCAAACTCTAAGCACATGCTTTGTAGGTCCACCAAAACAAACCATGCGACAAACTAAATTGCAGCCACGTATAATGAGTTTAAAACCTAGATGAGGCCTCAGAACTGGTCGCATATGAAGTGGAATAAACAAAGAAGTCATCTACTACGGCGAGCACCAATTTAGGGGCTGTTCACACACCGTTAGGAGTCTGCTAGGTGGATGTGGTGCACTGAGGGCATGGGCTTTCTCCAAAATGACCTTTCAAAGCTCTAGAGTGAATCAATGACATCTCTAGAGATCAAACGAATCTCTGTTCCAAACCCCTGCCATCACCACTCCTCCCTGAGACAACCTCAGGACCGGCCGTTTCAATTGCGGTTTTAATATGTGAGTGGGTGTGTTTTGCAAAAGCAGAGGTTCATCA
>NC_068296.1:2819976-2824976 GCF_025860055.1 Xyrauchen texanus | reverse complement strand
TCGTGACCATATTCACTACATTATCAGATGCAGTCATTTTTAAAGCCTCCTTGCACAGGTGCACCCAGTGATGGCTTGAGTAAATAATCTTAATACTATACCCTGCCGCTCACACTTTACCAAAGTTGTGTTGAGAAATATATTTGAAAACACAAAGACTATTGTGCAACGGGCAGCCGTAATTATATCTGAAATATAGCCCCGATGTAGTTTACGGTTAACCTTTATCATTGTGATGGAGCCGTTTCTTGCTGCTATAATTTGAAGCAATAACACTTTCATTCACAAGTCTACCATTATGATGTCATTTAGTGTTGTGTAGACCAAACATAAGTGTCTCGGGCCATGAGATGGCTTTAAACACGCGCATTACACTTTCCAGACATGTCATTTATACATACACAGGCCCCTAGAGACTACATGTGTGTGTGAAGCTATACTTGTGATGTATTGTGTCTGATGGGGGGGGGGGGGGTTGCTAAAGAGAACTGCACCAGTTGATGTCACACACACACACACACACACACACAATAAACCCACACACACTGGGAACAGCAGTGCGGAATACAGCCTTTAAATACATGTAAATATCACAAGTGCACCAGACTCCACATTTTCGACTCGCAATCGCGATTTTAACCTTGCAATTTCCACTATTTCACACGATTTTTACTTTATATCTCAAAACTCGCAATCGCGACTTTATATCTTGCAATTTCCACTATTTCACACGATTTTTACTTTATATCTCAAAACTCGCAATCGCGACTTTATATCTTGCAATTTCCACTATTTCTCGCGATTTTAACTTTATATCTCAAAACTCGCAATCGCGACTTTATATCTTGCAATTTCCACTATTTCTCGCGATTTTAACTTTATATCTCAAAACTCGCAATCGCGACTTTATATCTTGCAATTTCCACTATTTCTCGCGATTTTAACTTTATATCTCAAAACTCGCAATCGCGACTTTATATCTTGCAATTTCCACTATTTCTCGCGATTTTAACTTTATATCTCAAAACTCTCGAATTGCGACTTTATATCTTGCAATTTCCACTATTTCTCGCGATTTTAACTTTATATCTCAAAACTCTCAATAGCTGACTTTATATCTTGCAATTTCCACTATTTCTCGCGATTTTAACTTTATATCTCAAAACTCGCAATCGCGACTTTATATCTTGCAATTTCCACTATTTCTCGCGATTTTAACTTTATATCTCAAAACTCACAATCGTGACTTTATATCTTGCAATTTTCACTATTTCTCGCGATTTTAACTTTATATCTCAAAACTTGCAATCGTGACTTTATATCTTAAATTACGAAAAAGTTGTGTGAGATTACCTCAAAATTGCAACTTTATTTCTCACAATTGCAATATCGTGCAATTATGACTTTCTGTCTCGCAATTGCAGTTTTAAACTCGCAATTAAAATTTTTTATTTTTTATTTTGACTATTTCTTGCAATTGTAAGTTTATGTCACACAATTACAACTTTAATTCTTGCAATTGCTTGTTTAATCTCACAGTTTGCAGAAAATACGACTTTTATCTCACAACTTCCACTTTGTTTTATTCTCACAATTTTGACTTTATATCTTGCAGTTGTGAGTTTAAATCTCTTCCACTTTATGTCTCACAATTGTAACTATTTCCAGTTTATATCACACAGTGGAGACATTAAATCTCACAATGGCAAGAAATAAGGTAAATTATATATATATATTTTTTTTTTTTTTTTTACTGGAGACGATGTTGATCCTTAAAGGTGCAGTATGAAACATTTTTCATGTGAAATTCGCCTTTTTTGCCAGTGTTTGAACGGCTTGTAGCGCAACTTAAAAAATGAGCCCTTCCCGGACTTCCTAGATTGCCTATTAAAGCCTGTAGGCTGATTTTCATGCGATGGGAGCGGGTCGCTTTTGCCGGGAAAATCCAAAGAATGTGACGTTTATGCTCCCGAGAGCCTCAGTCCTTCTCTTCCACTATTCCACAGCGACAACAAACTGCAACACTAGATAACGTTATCTTAGAGATGAATCCAGCAAACGTCCAAAACAACATTTATCTACTGAATCCCGTCTGGCTAAGCGGGAATGTGATTGTGGTTGAGCGAAAACTAGAGTGAACATCGGCAGGGCGTTTGATTCCTGGAGGGACCTTCGTTCGGTTTTGGGGGTCAAAACTGACCCTGAATTGGCGTTCTTCTTATTGGACAGGTAAGCTTACATAACTGCAAAGCAGTAGCGGTTCTAGCTCGTTTGGCGCCCCGGGCGATTCCCGCTTTAACACGCCCCCAGTTATTCCGCCTCGTGGCACCCCCCGCAAGATACCGCCATGTGCGATTGCCCATGTCGCCCACGCCTAAATCCGCCCCTGCTGCAAAGCATGTGAAATATAGTGCCGTAAGTATTGATCAGGCTGCAATTCACTTAACGGCCACAGGTGTCACTAATAACAAGGTTTCTGAATCTTACATACTGCAGCTTTAACAGAGAAACATAAATGAGATTTCAACAGTTGTGCAACAGTTCCTCTGGAAATGTGTTATTTATTATTTAGATCTCATTTAGATTCATATAGATGCATTATTTGACTAGTCTCGGGACAATGCAAACTCATTATCAAAAAAGAATAACATTTTACAAATCATTTTCTGGCCCGTTGTGTCCTGCACAAACAACAACAATCAAGCATTGACACCTAAACAAGTCTAGTTCTGGTGTTTCTTAGCACTTCTCCCCCAGGGCACTTTTAAAGATGGTGTGACCTTAAAACACAGGCAGAAAAACAATTTGTATGGGCCTTTTGACCTCTCACCTTTGAGCTTGGGCAAAGAGGGATTTGGAATAGAGTGGTTTAAATCATGCACACAAATGGGAACACGGACTCCCAAACGGACACACAAACACACCCTCAGAAGTTTTAAGTGCTACGAGCTGAGCTTAATGATCTGTGAGGGACTCATGTATTTGTTCTAAAAGGCTCAGAGAGTTGTTACAAAATAACACACACACACACACACACACACACACACACACACACACACACACACACACACACACACACACACACACACACACACACACACACACACACACACACACACACACACACACAAACAACTCCGGCCAGATGTTGTTACACAAGCAGCTTTTCACACAGTTGTTACAAATCACCAAGGGACACACACACCTCACACTCCCTCGGTCGATTTCTCATTTGAACTGAGCAGGAAAAGACACGCTGTATTAAGGGAATTGAACAGAACAAAGATGGCGACATATGTCCGAATTCGGGAGCCATCTAGTGGGACTCCAGTAATTAATTTGGCTCATTCTGTGGTTTTTCTGGGCTTGGTTCACTTGCATCAGTAATTGGCAAAAAGCTGTTCTGTGTTGATTTTCTGGACAGAAATAAAGGGATTCAATCCTAACCCCTAACAATAGACCAGCATTCACAAGCGCACAATTCCATCGCTGCATCCCGAATCCCAAAGTACATGCTTCAATAGTGATGGGCTTTTGAGTATCAAGTCAGTGCATCTATATTGGGGCATCCATACATCATCATATTATCTTCATATCAAACCCCTTTGTCTCACACTGGTTGCATTTGCATGCAAATAAAAATTGCAGTTACACCTGGCAGGTCCAAAGAGGGGGGCGCTATATCGCAAAAAAGGTTTGCGCTTAAAACGCTCAAGTCTCTGTATGCATAAGTCAGGCATATGTGGTATCATTTGAAAGCTTAGAATCTGACCTTTTCAGAGATATCCATGACTTATGCCTTTGTTTTACTTAAAATAACAAAATAAGGCCTTAAAACGTCCGCATCACAAATTAGCGCCACCTAGTGGTTATGTGGTAGCAATGTGAATATGAATATAAAAGTCTTTAAAAATAGCACAATCATATATCAAATGAAAGCTCTCATTCTCAGGAACATGACTGTATAGTTTATTATGTTGCACTAACAACACAGTTTAAAAGATTTTCAAGAATCACAAAGTGAAATAGGATATTTGTAAGACATCAAATAGAAACTCTGTAATTTTATGCTCCGATAACTGCTGCTGTAAGCCTTAAATAGTCACATTTATATCTGATTTTCCCTTAGGGAGAGGTCTAAAAAAATGAGCTATTGTTTACTAGTCTGTGAGCTTGCTTGGATGAATAAACCAATGTTTTATCTTAGATGTCCAGAATAAAACATACAGTGCCACAGGAAAAGCATGCTAAACTAATCATCATAAATACATATTAATGGCATCATTATGCATCACTGATAAGGAGAGGATCTCAGCTTTCTAATGACACCTAGATTGGGCTTCTAGTCCACTCAGAGGCCGAGATATTCAATGAAATAATGGGGGTGTTGCCTGAACTGAAAATTAGACTGAATGTCTATGGACGAGCACATCTGCAATGGCTAAAATGCATTAGAGCGCCACTTAAATTTCAGATTGGAATTAATATAATAACACAAATATTTATTAAATTATTGAAGCATTAAAAGTTCATTAAAGTATGTATTTAGGTACATATTATTTATTATATACTCTATGTTGCATGCGAGACAATAGATTCGCTTAAATAATAATAAATAAATAATGTGGCATATTTTGATGCTCCGTGCCGAAAAAATAAATAAATAAATAAATAAATAAAATGATTGTATAACTGCTTGCTAGATCAACATAAAATGGGTATCATTTGAATCTTTACTATGCATTTAGGCAAAATAACCAACTCTTCCGCAGTTGCAGTTTTGAAGAGGTGCACGTCAGGCTACGCAATAAACGCCGTCGCTATGCGTAGCCTCGGTGTAAATCAGCCTTTACAATAGAGGTTAATGGGGCCAGTCCATAAACGCTAAAACACACTGTTTCAAAATAGCCACAAGCAGGGACGGATTACCGACCGGGACCCCCGCTCAATAACCTTTGGGCAGGAAAACGAAACCCCGAAAACAGCAATTGGAGGGGGCC